>NC_142732.1:14185000-14335000 GCF_055471065.1 Atractosteus spatula | reverse complement strand
CATAAAACCAATAATAACATTCCCACATCACATATTACCCTAACACACTCCAGTAATAATGTATTTATTTAATCTACATTATAGAACTGTGTTCACATACCTCACAGTCTCCGGGCAGGTGCTGTTACAGAAGGTGCACTCCTTATCTTAACAGACCTAAGTGTTTACTAGTGAGGAGGAGAGTAAACATACTGTAGGCTGGGCAGGGTGGGAGCAGTCAGGGAGGATCTTTAGAGCTTTGTGTTTCAGTCTAGAGAAGTGGAGTGAATCCACAAAGGGAAGGTGAGTTTTAGAGGTGATATACTCCCTTCTCTAGCTGTTCCATTTACTCTCCCTGCTGACTAACTCATCGGTGTTTGTGATGAGCCCTTGAGAGCAGTATTATCAGCGAACGTGAACATTTTGTGAAATTCAGTCACTTGTATACATTGAATAAAGCACTGAGGAGCACTGGTGCTCTGGGTGAGAGACTGAGTGATGGTATCCTTCAGCTTCACCACTACTTCCTATCAGAGAGGAAGTCCAGTAACCAATTATGCAAATTAAGATTAATACTCATCTCGGCCAGTTTATCAAAAAACTTGAGAGGGATGATCGTGCTAAAATCTGAACTTTTAATTCTGTTAAAAGCAGAACAACAAAGTGGAAGCAAAACAGAACTATAATGAACAAGCAGGATGCAGACATTCGTGGTCGGTGATTCTAGAAATGTACTGAAATACATCATGGAGCCAAAGGAAGACTGCATCATCCACTGACCTGGGTCCAGGCAAACTGACGTGGGTCCTAGTGCTCTTTGCACAGAAAAGTGTCTATGATTTGCTCAATTAACTCCATGATAACAGATGTCGAGGCTACCAGTCTGTAGTCATTGAGGCGGTTCACAATGCATTTCTTAGATTCCACTACTATATAAAGGAACAAGTAATAGGTTTATTCCATGCTGAAACAAGAATAAAGAAAACACAACGTTTTGGCTGTGGAGCCTTCTTCAGGTTTTTTTCTCTTTTTTTTTTAGAAAATAAACTTTGAAAAAGGAATCCCGCGTGAGTCCCTCCTGCGTACCGAGGGACGACCAGTTGTAAAGCCGCCAGTCCCGGACAGTAGTGTGAAACCAGCAACTTTAAGCGACACTAACTTGCTTCCTATTGGCTGTACCTTTCAAAATAAATATACCTTAAAATAAATAGATCTTTCAAAATCCAAATAAAAGTGCCCCTTAAAACATTCTTCTGAAAAATAGAAAAATAACAATCTGTGTATCCTCATAACTGGGTGGAAAGTGATAAACAGACCCACAGCTACTAGGAAATTACCGTTCTTCATTCACTTTTGCTAATTCTTTTGGCGTTTTTATATCACTTCCTCTTTGTAAATTAGCACAGTGCTGTGCAGTGCTAGACAGCGAAAAGTCTCATTCCTGACTCCACATTCCGTTACTTCTGGGCCCTTTAACTTCAGAGTCTCAAGTTCACCCTATTCTTCCTGTTGTCCTCACTGCTAGGACCCTGCTGCTCCCAGACTTCAACACAGAGCCTCCTGCTACTACTCCATCAGGTCACTGTTTCACACACAATCAGTACCTCAGACTCCCAGGTCTGCCTCCAGCCCTGATGTCCTCTTCCCAAAACCACCAGGTTGGGTTACACAAATACACACTACCTACATCACCAAGTCTATTTGGCACTACACACCGTGCCGAGACCCAACACACTGTCCCTTTCTAACACACACTCAAAACCTCTCTTGTGCCTCACTCACGCCCTTAGGTTGTGAATTCACAGCTGCCAGCGCACCTCAAATTGTGTCCTGCCATCACTATGTTACACCATGCAGCCACCAGCACACCTCACTGTGCCCAGCCACCACTGATCTATTTCCCAGAGGGTGCAGCAAGATAGACCCCACTCAATTCCCTGATACCAATGTATTGTTACGGGGAGGGTCCCTCTACCACAAAACCCACTCTGGTCCACACACACTAACTCACTAATCAAATCACAACTCACTCATACAGCGGACAAGACACTCACACACTAGCAGGATGCTGTCCCTTTAAATCTTTAGACGATCTCATAAACCTCTGCTTCTTCTGTCAGTCTCCTCACAGACTGACGTTTTCACTCTCGCAGGCCATTCCTCTCACAATCCCCTCCGGAATTGTTGTTCTTCTCCAGCCCCTCACGGGGTTACTACAGCGGCTAATCAAGACTTTGCTCACTCATACTGTACTGTACATGGCGGCACGCCCTTCTAACATCACCCCGACTAGTAGCATCTCACACCCGCTACTGTCCTGCTTCAGCCTGGCTCTCACAGCAGAGCCTCCACATTTGTTCTCTCACCACTGCAGCCTCAGCAAGGCCAAGTTTCTGCTGGATCTTTCCCCCTTTAAACCACATCTACACCTGCCGTTCATTTACTTAATCATGTCAGGTATGTTTTCCACGGCAATGAGTCTTCTTTAATCCAGGGCTCCGCCCCCCACACCAGACACTCCCTGCATTGTACCACAACATGTTTATGGTAGTTGTAGTTCTTAAGCCAGCGCTATTTCTGGTAACGATCAGAGCCAGTTTTTATACCCGGCTGCCCTTAAAATAGGGTTGCACATAGGGACATAAATGGTGTGTGTCAGAAACAGAGATCTCCAGTGCCCAAATATTGTGAACCCATGGGAGGCATTGCTACTGTTCATCCTTTTCAGAGGGTTGTAGATAAGGGTAAGTGCAATGTACTTGTGGTGGAGGACTACTTTACAAAGTTTGGTAATCTTTATGCTCTTCCTGACCAAAAGTCTACCACAGTAGTTAAATGATATTACCACTATATCAGTGAAACAAAACATACCTACCAGGGCAGGCGGTGTGAGTCTGGTCTGACATGCTAAGAAATTTGGGCATCAAAAAGACACATACGTCACCATATATTGCAAAGTCAGATGACATAGTTGGATGATTTAATATGGCCCCTGTTGTTTTGTTAACAACACCTCAACACATGCTAGTACTGGATATACACCCTACTTCCTCAGACATGACACGAGGCTAGGATACCTTCGAATGTCCACATTGGTCTACCTTCCCTGGGTGATCATTTCCAGAATGCTGAGTTGACTGGAGACTACCTTTGACTTTACGAAATAATTTTATTGCAAGTGATGATGCACAAGTCTGAATGCATCATGAACCCTACAGTATGGGGGTTAAGTATGGCTGAGTATTTGCTTCAGACAGCAAATTCAAACTTGCTCCTCACTGCAGGGGGCTGTACCAGATACAGCATCGCTCGGACCTGGGGGATTGTGAAGCTTCCTATCAGATTCCCTGCACTCTAGGCCCCGATAGCTCTGCTCAGGACGTACACTACAACAAGCTCAGACCATACACATTACCCTTGTCTCCAATGTCTGAGATCGGACCTTTTGACCTTTTATCATCATCTCCCCCGCCCAGCCTGCACTCTTGGATGGGACCCTGCTCAGACATGCCTGTGTCAAATGTCTCAGCAATCAATGATTCAACACAGGACACAACAGCTACTGGACTGTTGGGGCGACAGGCCTGTCACTGGCTGACCTGCCTCATACACTCTTTCAGATTGGCAGATTGGAGGATCTGCGGGCCTCTTAGACTGCCTCACCATTTGAAGGATTTTGTGATTTGATTGTTGACTTCATGTAGGTTTCAAGCAATTTACAGTGTGTCTAAAAATTAGGGTGACTAGATGTCCTCTTTTTCCCGGACATGTCCTCTTTTTTGAGACCTAAAATATCGGTCCGGCGGGAACTTATAAAGTTTTGTTTTGCTTGTTACTCAGACTGTGTAAACAAAAATAAGCCTTCATATTTTCATTTGTTCCATGCATTACCGGTAGATGTTTTGAACTTACTGTACATGCAGCGTATGCAGCATACCTGTAGCTTGGAACTGTGTGTACTGCATAGCAGACATTGCTAGGAAACGCAGAGGGGTTGATTTAAAAAACCATTGCAACTGCATTGTAGTTTGACCTAGTTCACAGCTTGGAGGATTGGGCAGAGCTGTGCTATGATTGAAGACTAGATCATAAGTACAAAAGACGCCCAAACAAAAGGGTAAATTTACAGATGAGTTAAAAAATAAATACCCATGTTTTCAACCTGGACGTGATGAGTGGGAAGCCGAATGTATTATCTGTAGAGCTGGCACGTAGGTGTCAGTAGCAAATAAAAGCGTTAACGACTTAGAAGCCCACGTTCACTTTACAAAGCACAAAACTGCTGTTAACGGAGAGAGCCCGTCAGCAAAAGTGACAGACTATTTTGTAAGACCAGGTAAAACAAAGGATGCTGTAACTGCAGCTGAAGGTGTTTTGGCATTTCACATGGTTAAGCATCACAATTGTTACAGAACAATGGATTGTACACCTGCCTTGATCAAGAAGACATTCCCAGATTCTGACAAGGCCCGAAAATTGTCAGCAATCATTAATGCTGTGTTGAAACTGCACTCTCTTGAAACAGCTCTAAAAGCACTTATAAGATACAGATGCAGCCATTCAAAGTGCGCGGCACAAACACGTACCGCAGGCATTTCCCTACGTCATAATGCGTCATACCGCGGTATGTGATTGGTTGGCCAAAATGACCGACAGGAGCACTCGTGGTGCGTTGGTCGGTCGTGGAAAGATTTAATCATTTAATGTCTTTGCTGTGCACGTTTTAGTATTGAATATTTATATGGAATTTTACCACTGAAGGGAAATTTTAGTAGCTGAGCATAAAAAGAATAGGAGCGTAACGCATCTAAAGTTCATAAACGATATTAATTTGGAACATAAACATTATGTAAACTGTAGAAAAAATACACACCAGTATTCCATTTCTCACTAAACATTTTAAGCATCAAAGTCTTACATGTGGTTATTTTGGAAACGTTTTTACGTGCTCCTTGCTCCTTCTGACCATGTCACTGTACGTTTAAAAGCATACTTTTAGAATTTGATTAATAGGGAATATAATATGGAATTGCATATCTAAAGAAATAACGGTATAACTACAGATGCAGCCATTCAAAGTGCGCGTTACAGACACGTACCGCAGGTGACGTCGCTCAGTATGACGCAAGATGACGCGCGGCACCGCAGTACGTGATTGGTTGACCGACAGGGGCACTCGTGGTCCGTTGGTCTGTCGTAGAAAGACTTACGGTAAACGTCTTTGCTGTGCCCGTTGTAGATATTGAATTTTACCACTGAAGGGAAATCTTAGTAGCTGAGCATAAAAAGAATAGGAGCATACTGTAACGCGTGTGAAGGCCAAAAACGATATTAATTCTGGAACATAAACATACAGTATATAGCTGGTCTTGGTACTTTAAAGAAAAAAATACACACCAGTATTCCATTTCTCCCTAAACATTTTAAGCATCGAAGTCTTTAACTAACGCGATATCGGAGTCAACAAGCATACTTTTAGAATTTGATTAAAAGGGAATATAATATGGAATCGCGTATCTAAAGAATTTAATAACGGTATTCGTGTAGTGCGGCAGGGCTGTGTAGGGCTGTTTCGCCTGCCTGTTCATGCGAGCTGTCTTGTAGCCTACTGGTCTACGTGCCTGGCTAACAACTCGCAGGACAACTTGTAGGTTGTGTGTTCAAATCCCACTGGTGCTGGACTTCTCTTTTAACAAACATTTCTTCGAAAAAATAGAATAGCGATATTATAGACAATCAATTGACTTTTATATTTCAAAATATCGCAACATGATCGATTCTAAGTCATTTTTGATAACAATCAACAAACAAACATTTCTTTGAAAAAATGAGACGTTTCCCTTGGTCAGAGCTATAAATATATAATATATAAATAAATTAAATTTAACTAGCATGTAAAATAGCGTGTGAAAAAGTGGTAGTTTTAAGCTTTTCTGCTAATATAATATGGAATCGCGTATCCACAGTAAAGAATTTAATAACGATATGATTATATTCGTGTACTGCGACAGGGCTGTGTTGGGCTGTTTCGCCTCCCTGTTCATGCGAGTTGTCCTGTAGCCTACTGGTCTACGTGCCTGGCTAACAACTCGCGGGTTGTGTGTTCAAATCCCGCTGGTGCTGGACTTTTCTTTTAACAAACATTTCTTCGAAAAAATAGAATAGCGATATCATGGACAATCAATTGACTTTTATATTTCAAAATATCGCAACATGATCGATTCTAAGTCATTTTTTATAACAATGAATAGTCACCTTCTTCCCTTCTGACAACGGTCCCTGCTTCTGCTTCCTTCTTCTATTGTGTGTGTGTGTGTGCGTAACAGAGTAAATTTTTATAGAAGAAATGGAGGCTGGACAGGATGCGTTACAATATAAACAGTTATATTGATTTAAATCGTGTTCTGATTTAAATCGCAAACGCGTGTTTAATTATATGTGTTTTTTTAGTCATAATCAGGCTAATGCAACATAAGTTGATACAGTATCTTTGTCTTCTAAGTATCTTAATAAACATTCAGCATAGCTTTCTACTAGTTTAGATTTATATTTCTTGGGATTTAGGGATCAAACGTGGAAGGATTAGATTGTAATACGTTTTAGAAAAGTGTAATCTACAGTATACCTGCCCAGACTGTACGCCTTCCTAAACTAGTGTCCTGCCCTTCCCCGCGCACCCCAGCCGGGCGCTCTTCGACCTGTGCCCGGGACGAATGTATATTTTGATATTTACACCCGGCGCGGCACCGAGGGAGCGTCTGCATTTATAACCTAGTTTTTAAAATTAGTCAAGCAATATGAAGCATCTCCTTTAACTTTTAAGTCCCTTAAATACATTGAGCACAGCTTTCTCACCACTTAAGATTACTTTTTTGGTATCATCCTTACACAAAGCAGAAACTTTCCGATGACATACGGTACAAGTGGAAAGATTACAGATTTTAATCGTCTTTAATTTTGTTACGTTATACGTTTTAGGAACGTTTCATCTAAACAAACACCACAAAACTATTCTCGATTGTATTTCTGAATGTTATGTTACACCTACAGTAGTTCACTGCTTTAAATATATCGAATTAAGAATGTTAGGTGTAGCACTTTAGATCTTTTTTTCTGAACCAGTGAAAATCTGATCATGTTCCTCTATAACAATAATAAAAAACTTTATTTTACATATCACCTTTAAAAGTGGCATCTCAAAGCAATACAGTAGATCGAAAAACAGTTAAAAGGGACCAAAGTAAATACCAGACAAACGCAAACGCGTTTTTAATAAAATGCTTTTATTCATTCAGCAGGGAGTGAGAGGGACATCCAGCAGAGAGAGACACACACACCGGTTTCCATTGACAAAAAGTAATTGTTTTTTTTACATGTTTTGTTTGTGGACAGACTGTCTTTCCCAGACTTACATTCCCGAATGTCCCCCGCCCCGGTCAACAATCCTAGGAAGAACACGAAACAGCCTGTTAATAAAATTGTTACAATTTTGTTCGGTCAGTTCTTCCTCCCAGAATTTATAGATCGCATCGATCAGTTCCTGCTTTGTGGCGGGCTTAGCGGTTTTCCGAACGTAGTCTTTCAACGAATGCCAAACCATCTCTATCGGATTTAGATCTGGGGATTCGGCTGGAGTTTTCACCCAGTTCACTCCTTCTGCTATAAGCCTCGCCCTTGCTGCTGTGTGTTTCGGATCGTTGTCTTGAAAGAGACGGTGCCTTGATCCAAACTGCTCCCTGATATATGGGGCAGCATGCTGTGTGACCACGACGTCCTCAAAAAATACACGGTCCATAATTCCTTCAAAAATAAGAAGTGGTCCCGGGCCTCTTCTAGAAATACCCCCCCAGACGTGAACCTTCAGTGGATGTTTGGGCTTTGGCTTGTCCACATATCTCCCCTTTTTGCAAAATGCCATTGTGGAAAACTGTTCCAGAGCCACTGTTGTTTCGTCGGTAAAAAGTACATCCTGAAATGCCTCCCCCTGTTCAATCCATTGGAGCGCTTGCTTGAGTCTTTCCTCTTTGTTTTTTAGCCTTATCATCGGGCATGTGTTGGTTTTTCTGTATCTCCATCCAAGCCTCCTGCGTACTCTTCTTATCGATGTCGGGCTAATATTCGCACCGAGGTCAGCCCATAGCCGTCTTTGGACTTGCATCGCCGGTAGCTCATCATTTTCATCGGTCAGGTTGTCGATAGCTCGCACAATAGGACTTGAAAAAAAAGAGATCAGCAGTTAGTTTTAAAAACAATGTGCGTAGTTGTATTTACATGCAAGAAAGGTATTTTTAGAAATTTATTTACCTTTGAATCGTCCTTGGTTTAGATTCTCTTTGCCTCCTCTCCCCTTTATAATGCCGTCTCACTGTGCTTTCAGAAACGAAGATGTCCATCGAAGCCAACTGCTGTACAATGTCCCGTGTTGACTTCCCGTTTCTTTTCATCTTCATTATTTGGTGTGAGAGAGTCTTCGTGATTTTGGCCATTGTCCGTCCCCCTACCAAAGCGATACAGTGGTGCAGCTTGAATTCTGTACCTATATACTGTATGGTATGGTACAGATAAACCTTACACCATACCGATGAGCTAATGCCAGGGAAAGACACTCCTATTTTATTTAAAACACAATACGCCAGGAAATGTGTCTGATGCATTAGCAAGTTAAAACAATTGGGTCGAAAACCTGGGCGTAACACCATTTCCTTTTTCTGATCACTCGCTTTCTGGATACACATCTCACCTGTCCTGTTCTTTGTTTTCCTGGTGTTCTGATTATGCCTGCTGCGGTCCACTCCTACCCTCACACCTAAAGAAGACTATTTTAAATTTCTTGGCGCAGTTCATTAACCCTTGGATGTGCTGTCCGCGCCCAAAATGCAATTTAAAAAAAGTCAAAAACCGCGCTCAAAATGCAATTTAGAGCTTAATAGGAGACACTCCACAGGCATTCACAACAGCTACATATGAAACGTTTATTTTTTAATCGCGTATCTAAGGAAATCTCAGTATAACTTTGTTCATGAACAAACAGTGGCATGTTACATTGTTATTAGTTTTTTTGTTAACAAGGCTCGCCAGCTAATGTGAATCGAAACCTGTCTTGCTAGCTTTTAAAGTCGTGCGAGGTGTAAACGACAATTCAAATAGAGAAAAAAGACCTGACAGACAAGCCGATACATACTCTTAGAGTTTGATTAATAGGGAATATAATACAAAAATATAGTACTAAAAAAGGTACTACCACTTTTAAAGGTGATATGTAAAATAAAGTTTTTTATTATTGTTATAGAGAAACATGATCAGATTTTCCCTGGTTCAGAAAAAAAGATCTAAAGTGCTACACCTAACTTTCTTAATTCGATATATTTAAGCGCTGATTCTTATGGAATGTGTTCCGCCGGGGATTCAAAGTTTTATTTATTTTTTAATCGCGTATCTAAGGAAATCTCAGTATACTGTAACTTTGTTCATGAACAAACAGTGGCATGTTACATTATTATTAGTTTTTTTTATTTCGAGAGACTGGATAAGTTGTTCAAGTGTTTTTTTTGACTTCCTGAAAAACAACTAATAATTTAACTATATGTGCAAACGTTTTATGATATGTCGCTGTTGTGTATGTCTGTGGACATGTGCTGGCTGGACAGGAGGCTCTACTGTACACAGAGAGCTTAGAAGACAAAGATATCAATTTATTTTAGTCAAAAATTTATATATCACCTTTAAAGGTGGAATCTCAAAGCGAAGTAAATACCCGACACTGATCGAACCCATCTGTCATGCTAATAAAACACCTTGAATTGAATTGAGGGGGGGCGCGCGAGATAACCAGGACGCAAGGCAAATAAGATACGGTTCACTCCACAGCCATTCACAACAGCAACATACTGTATGAAACGTTTGCACATATAGTTAAGTTATTACTTGGTTTTCAAAGTGCAATGAAATACAATATTGTTGTTGTTGCTGTTCTTGTTGTCTTTATCCTGTAAAGCGTTTTGAGAAGCCACCTTTAAAGGCGATATATACTGTAAAAGCGCTGATTCTTATGGAATGTTCTTGAATGTTCTTGAAGCATTCTTATGAATGCTTCCTCCACAGCCATTCACAACAGCAACATATGAAACGTTTGCACATATAGTTAAGTTATTACTTGAGAGGGGAGGAGGAGGGGACAAGCCGATACATACTCTTAGAGTTTGATTAATAGGGAATATAATACAAAAATATAGTACTAAAAATAAGATACACTCTACAGACATTCACAACGGCGACTGTCAGAAGATAGGACACAGCGGCTCAGGCACCCGCTGAATGGAAAAGGGGCACTTTAATGTTCTGTATGGCCAATACTAAAGCCAATACTAATATTCAATACTTTAATATCCTTTTCTGTATGTTTAACAATAGTGGGTACTGGCCTAATTCGTCCCTGCTCCCGTTGTTAGGTGTTAATGTGTTGTTAAGTGTAAATTTGTACCTGTTTCCCTGAGGTCTGGCTTTTTTTCTGGAAAACCATAACTCTGGTTTTGTTGTTTGACTGTCGGCGCCCAGGTCTGACAGTGCTGCTCCAGCAGTGCCAGGTTCTGGCGCAGCCTCTGTTCTGTGGGCGACAGCAGGACCAGGTCGTCTGCAAAGAGCAGGAACTCGATTTCCATAATTAATGCAGATCAGTAAATCAAGGGACAAAACAATTATTGCGCCCGGGTCCTCGATGGGCTTTGACGTGCTAATGCGTTGGTTTAACAGTCCGGGTGTGGCAAGCCTCTAATGTCTCCCGACTTCGGCAAAAGGCACCCGCCTTTCATTGGAAGACAATGAACATTCTAGCCGTACACGTGAATATAGCATAAATACACCAAGGGATTGGGTGAGCTCCCATCACAAAAAAAACTGCGATCCTGCACTACAGCGACCACAGTACAGTATGGAGACCAAGACCTTTTACGGGAAGAGACGGGGTGCTTCTGCCGCCCCAGCTTCCAAAGAGCGAAGGGTAAGCAAATACAGCAGACTTCATCTGAAATACGCGATTACAGCGCATATTACAAGGTATTATTGCCGTTTTGAATTTTAAATTCAATTATAATTATTTCTTCGTAGCCTGTTCTTCAAGAAAACACCGCACGGGCGAAACGATCTTCGAAATCTACCACCAGGACAGTAAAAAAGAAAGCGGTAAGACGGAAAAAAAGAAAAGTTTGTTTTGACGTCTGTTCCGCGACTGATGAATACTACTGTGTGACTATTTCTTACATTAATTTTATTTTGCCACAGGCCGTGGGTCTCTGCTCTCGGCCACTGGCCAGGGTGCCAACATGTAGAAGCAGCATCTGTGTGGAGACATTTCGGCAGCAGCGGGAGCAGTACGATGCATTACTGGGGAGGATTGGGAGGCTAGAGGCACTCCTGAAAATGCAGAGGAAGGAGACAGTATGTTCCGGCAGTCAAACAGTTGAGCAGCTGTCTCCTGATAAGTGCCTCTCCCCGCCGCGCAGGTTGCAATGCCTGGCAGAAGCTCTGCCCCCCACAGAGCACACACCGCCTCAGGACACTCCATCCCGGCCTCTCCACTCACCACCGCGCAGGAATTTGTTGATGCTGTCCCCGCTGTCTATCTCCCCCCAGGAAGCACCGTTCACAGAGCGGAATTCACAGACGCCAGTGGGACGAATAATTCTCCCAGATATCCAACTGCTACCCATCACTCAGGAGATGGAGGGGGGGTTGTACTTGCAGTGCATTGGCATAGACGGGAAAGCAAGAGCCGACCGCTACGCCGCCCTCGTGTTTCGAAATCTTGTGACTTTTGAAATTTACTGGGGGTGGACAACGTCTGTAAATTTCGATGGGTCCAGAGGCAAAAGTGCCTTGCCTTGCAATCTCCGGGAAACCATTAGTCGCATGGTGAATCGGAGATTCTCAACTCTTACTTCGTGCGACTGGAAAAGAATTCGTGATCGGATCAACGAAATGCTTCGTACAAGGAGGCGCTCTTTTCCTCTAGTCTAACAGTCTGTCCACAAACAAAACATTCCTGTTAGACAAGAGGAATTGAAAAAAAAAACAATTTTGTCAATGGAAACCGGTGTGTGTGTCTCTCTCTGCTGGATGTCCCTCTCACTCCCTGCTGAATGAATAAAAGCATTTTATTAAAAACGCGTTTGCGTTTGTCTGGTATTTACTTTGGTCCCTTTTAACTGTTTTTCGATCTACTGTATTGCTTTGAGATGCCACTTTTAAAGGTGATATGTAAAATAAAGTTTTTTATTATTGTTATAGAGGAACATGATCAGATTTTCACTGGTTCAGAAAAAAAGATCTAAAGTGCTACACCTAACATTCTTAATTCGATATATTTAAAGCAGTGAACTACTGTAGGTGTAACATAACATTCAGAAATACAATCGAGAATAGTTTTGTGGTGTTTGTTTAGATGAAACGTTCCTAAAACGTATAACGTAACAAAATTAAAGACGATTAAAATCTGTAATCTTTCCACTTGTACCGTATGTCATCGGAAAGTTTCTGCTTTGTGTAAGGATGATACCAAAAAAGTAATCTTAAGTGGTGAGAAAGCTGTGCTCAATGTATTTAAGGGACTTAAAAGTTAAAGGAGATGCTTCATATTGCTTGACTAATTTTAAAAACTAGGTTATAAATGCAGACGCTCCCTCGGTGCCGCGCCGGGTGTAAATATCAAAATATACATTCGTCCCGGGCACAGGTCGAAGAGCGCCCGGCTGGGGTGCGCGGGGAAGGGCAGGACACTAGTTTAGGAAGGCGTACAGTCTGGGCAGGTATACTGTAGATTACACTTTTCTAAAACGTATTACAATCTAATCCTTCCACGTTTGATCCCTAAATCCCAAGAAATATAAATCTAAACTAGTAGAAAGCTATGCTGAATGTTTATTAAGATACTTAGAAGACAAAGATACTGTATCAACTTATGTTGCATTAGCCTGATTATGACTAAAAAAACACATATAATTAAACACGCGTTTGCGATTTAAATCAGAACACGATTTAAATCAATATAACTGTTTATATTGTAACGCATCCTGTCCAGCCTCCATTTCTTCTATAAAAATTTACTCTGTTACGCACACACACACACACAATAGAAGAAGGAAGCAGAAGCAGGGACCGTTGTCAGAAGGGAAGAAGGTGACTATTCATTGTTATAAAAAATGACTTAGAATCGATCATGTTGCGATATTTTGAAATATAAAAGTCAATTGATTGTCCATGATATCGCTATTCTATTTTTTCGAAGAAATGTTTGTTAAAAGAAAAGTCCAGCACCAGCGGGATTTGAACACACAACCCGCGAGTTGTTAGCCAGGCACGTAGACCAGTAGGCTACAGGACAACTCGCATGAACAGGGAGGCGAAACAGCCCTACAGCCCTGACACCCTTCTGAAGTGGTAACATGAAATCTGGTATACGGAAAAGAAAGCATTGATAAAAAAAAGCCTGGATTCTCATGTATCTCATACAAGTATCTTTTAATATAGTCTTTGCTGTGCTCTTGAGGATCCTTGTGGTATTTTGAGCTCTAGTTGAATGATAAGTGTCGGATTTTAAATCATTTTCGTAGTTAGAAATTATGAAACGCCCTGTTAAAAGCAAGGGAGTTTTTATGCCCGTTGAAGTAAAACAAAATGCCTGACAAAGTATGGCTTGGACAGATTCCAAGTGCTTGTACAAATGTGCTAAAGAAATTATACTTTGAGTATACAGCTTGTCCAAAGCCATGCATTATTAATACTATTAGTAATATCTTCGGTAAAGGCTTTGATGCATAAATATTTCTGATAAAGGTAGGTTGTGTACTTTTGTCCAACTGAGCAATCTTGCTTTCATTAAATATACCAACATTTTAATGACTGAAGATTAACATGCTGTAATACACTGTTCAAAATTAAAGGCTCAAATGCTGTACATGAGAGGTTAAGCTCCCCCTGGCGGTTTTACAAGGTGACGCCGGATAGTTTCTGGCAGAGCGTCAAATGACGCGCGATTAACCACGTGACACTGCGTGACACCGTGTGACACTGCGTGATACCGCGACACGCCCACCGGGGTATGCCGCAAAATAACGCACGCATTTTGAATGGCTGCATCTGTATATTCATGCACTGTTGCACAAACAGTAGTATAAGACTTTCCATTGAGATGTACTTGTCACATGCCTGCCTTGGTGGTGTAATAGCTTGTGACTGACTTGTAATCCTGACATTGAGTGTTCAAACCCAGGTGTCACCATCAGTTTTCTTTTAACATATAAAAATTTCTTTGAAAAACTAAAATAGCTAATATTATTGCCATTATATTGACATTTTTTATATTTCTAAATATCACATGTTCATACTGTATGTACACAGCGATAGGGCGCAAATTCACGTGATCCCTATTAATAAAGGGTATTAAGGGTATTAAGATCCCTTTAGATCTCCCTTCAGATTTAAAAGGTTATTAATAATATCTTCGGTGTTGCATCTTCCCAGTTTAGCTGATCTTTTGCTGCCCGCGCATGCTTACACAGCTCCCTGGGTAAACTATCATGCTTGACTGAGAAAACTTTAGAGAACTTAACATTTTTATTATCAACAAATTGTAAATACGACGTTTACATTGGCGTTATTAATTTTTCACTTGAGTGTATGGAGGAGTGTCAGCTGTCAATGAGAGCAAACCCCCCCTCTTAGGCTGGGCAAACAATTTTTTTAATTTTTAAAAAAGAAATAAAAAAACAGATATAATGATATAAACATTTACTGCAATACAATACTGATACGTTTTGGCTGTGAAGCCTTCTTCATGTGTGAGGCTGAAACGCTTGGAATTTGTAATTTAGGGTGCTCTGGACGTGTTAAACTTTAATGCAGGAAAAATGTATTTCCCAGAAGCCACAGTAAACTGATTCTTATGGAATGTGTTTTCTTTCTTCTTTTTACAGCATGGAATAAACCTATTACTCTTATTCTATTACCTACAGATGCAGCCATTCAAAATGCGCGGTCGATACCGCATTATTTTCCGGTACGCTGTACGCAGTCTACCGCAAGTTACCGTTAAATACCGCAAGTTACCGGTAAATACCGCTAGCAAAATAATAGTATCCGGAATTTCCGCAAGGTGGAGCTAATAAAGCTCAACCTCTCGTGTTTGAGCTGTAGCCATCAAAGTCTTTAACGAAGATATTACTAATAGTATTAATAATAAATGACCTTGGACAAGCTGTAAACTCAAAGTATTGCCCTGGTCCACATTCTTTTTTTCATTGACCGTCTTTGTAAAAGTAACACCACAGCATTTCGCAATCATGCATTTTTTTCCAATCATGCAAAGTACAGTAATTTTTGAGAATCGATTCACCATGCCTTACACATGCTCATAAAAGAGATTGATTTAGGAACATAAACATATTACTGTATGCAAACTGTACTGAATACAGTATGTATATGTATATTTAATGTCTTAACTGTGCCCATTTAAATATTGAATATTTATATGGAATTTTACCACTGAAGGGAAATCTTAGTGCCTGAGCATAAAAAGAATAGGAGCATACTGCAACGCGTGTGAAGGCCATAAACGATATTAATTTTGGAACATAAACATACAGTATATGGCTGGTCTCAGTACTTTAAAGAAAACATACACGAAACATGGTTTCATTATGACCAGAATCGGTCTTGAGATATTTTTAACTTGATTTACAGTATTTGAGAGGTATGTCTTGACACCGATACTACGTAAATACTGCTCACGTACTGTATATGTTTCTAGGTTTATATTATGCATTTCATACGGTCAAATTACTTTTGAGGAACTGATAAGAAGCGCGAAACGGTATGTCCAGGGCGTTTTAGTTTCGTTTTGTGCGGCGACTGCTTTAACTATATCGCCGTGGATTGATTAGAGATATCAAGTACATACAAGTCAATTTTTAAATGTTGTAGTTTGTCTTGTAAAAATGTTACGAGTACATCATCTGTCAACAATTACACAGGTTCTGTTTCCATATTGCGGATTTTGGTTACGTAATATTATTTTCTAATTTAACGTTGTGAATATATGATTTGGGCAAACAGAGCCGCAAAGAAGTACATTATGGGTTGTTGTTTTTTTTGCAGTTTTATCTAGAACAAGCAGTGCTTAAACCTTTGTCTGATTCTTGTGAAACTATCCACACGACAGTTACCCACAGTAGGAGTTGACTTCAGTGATGTCACTGATGGGATGTTTCTAAAAATCCATCCTCTGTAAAACGTCTTCTCTAGTTGTCCTGCATATGTATTCGCTAATGAAGCTGTGTGTTCTGACCCTGGATCTCTACATTTCTGTATGAACCAGCTTAGAGGGCTAAAGACAGCTTGTGTTTAAATTGAGTGTAAGGTAATTTATGCTTCTAAAGTCATGGTCAGCATTTATTATTGTACTGTGCTGTAAACTTGTTCTGTGCCTAGTCACATTATTTTATAGCGTTTTTATAGTGTTATCAAATCTGGTGGCGCTGTGTGTTAGTTTCCTGACTCCCATGTCACATGGTCTGTGATTGAATCCCATGGAACTACTGTACAGTATCACTATTTTTTAACAAACATTTCTTTGAAAAAATGAAGCGTTTCCCTTGGTCAGAGATTAAATAAAACCTCACTCGCACCAAACAAAATTATATTTCTAAATATCACAACATGATCGAATTTAAGTCTTTTTAATAACAATGAATAGTCACCTATGCGTTACAAAATAAACATTTATATTGATTTGAATCGCGTTTTGATTTAAATCGTAAACGCGTGTTTAAATATATGTGTTTAAAGGCGATTTACTGTATAAAAGCACTGATTCTTATGGAGTGTGTTCCGCCGGGGATTCAAAAAATTTATTTTTTTTAATCGCGTATCTAAGGAAAATTGCAGTATAACTTTGTTAATGCACAAACAGTGGCATGTTACATTATAATTTGGGTGTCTCCCCTTGCCAGAAAGCTCTAAATTGCATTTTGAGTGCGGTTTTTGACTTTTTCTAAATTGCAACCCATAAATAAAGCTGATAAAGCTTAGACTAACTGTATTCTAAACTGTATTACAACGTAAATTGCAAAAATGCACTTGGAATCTGTCCAAGCCCTCCTACGAAAATTATTTAAACTGCGACACTGATCATTCATCTCTAAATAAACTTTATTTTATATAGCGTTTTAGGCGAATAGGTAATTAGATTGCTCATAAACCTAATCGCTTTTTCTACATAAACACAGCGTGATTGCTCTCTGAAAATGCTTTTCCTTTATATTTAGGCTCAGATTTCAACTATAGATCGCATTTTTATAAACTTTCTTGGAAAAATGTATTTTATGTAAACCATGTTTGCTATTAATTCATTTAGGGCTAAAATACGTTCATTGTCTTCCTATCGAGTCGAGTTGACATTAGAAGCTTGCCACTCCCGGACTGTTACACCAACGCATTAGCATGTTAAAGCGACTTAATTGAGGTGCCCAGCTACCAGTTAACACTGTACTTCCTACTTTAAAAATACTTGTGAAACCGGTTTAATTCGTCACAGCCAGCTCTCCTGCAGAGAGGGGGTTGTACTCGTAAAGTAGAAGCAGGCGAGATTTCCAGCGAAAGACACCTCCCCCCCTCAAAAACCCAGTAAGCAGCAAGGCTTTATGTTGAAAATTGAGGTGGATTTTGTTTATGATAAAGAGGAGAAACTGGGATGGGAGGTGGGTTTGGTTTTGCATAAGGGGCGGGATTATGATAATTGGAAGAATTTACGAGAGTATAATGGTTTGATATATTTGATTTTGTATTGTGGTCGTTATCTATGTTTTGGTTGGTATTATGTTTATATGGTTGTTTTTGTTGGTTGGTTGTTATTATGGTTATTAATAATACGATCTATAGTTGAAATCTGAGCCTAAATAAAAAGAAAAAGCAAGTGATTAGGTTTATGAGCAATCTAATTACTTATTCGTTTAAAACGCTATATAAAATAGTTTATTATTAATTTGCTGGACAGAGCGGTGAACATTATTATGCATAAGAGAAAGATAACGATCCTGATCAGTTTAGAAATCTGTGTACGCTGTAAGGTTTTTACTTCTTAAACTTTTAAAATACACGTTTCGAATAGAAAGAAATCCTCTTCCTGGTACAGTCGCATGAAGAGACAGGCGAAACAGCCCTACACAGCCCTGTCGCAGTACACGAATATAATCATATCGTTATTAAATTCTTTAGATACGCGATTCCATATTATATTAGCAGAAAAGCTTAAACTACCACTTTTTCACACGCTATTTCACATGTTAGTTAAATTTAATTTATTTATATATTATATATTTATATCTCTGACCAAGGGAAACGTCTCATTTGTTCAAAGAAATGTTTGTTCACAACGGCGACTGTCAGAAGATAGGACACAGCGGCTCAGACACCCGCTGAATGGAAAAGGGGCACTTTAATGTTCTGTATGGCTAATACTAAAGCCAATACTAATATTCAATACTTTAATATCCTTTTCTGTATGTTTAACAATAGTGGGTACTGGCCTAATTCGTCCCTGCTCCCGTTGTTAGGTGTTAATGTGTTGTTAAGTGTGAATTTGTAGCTGTTTCCCTGGGGTCTGGCTTTTTTTCTGGAAAACCATAACTGGTCTTGTCCAGATTGACTGTCGGCGCCCAGGTCTGACAGTGCTGCTCCAGCAGTGCCAGGTTCTGGCCTAGCCTCTGTTCTGTGGGCGACAGCGGGACCAGGTCGTCTGCACAGAGCAGGAACTCGATTTCCATAATTAATGCAGATCAGTAAATCAAGGGACAAAACAATTATTGCGCCCGGGTCCTCAATGGGCTTTGACGTGCTAATGCGTTGGTTTAACAGTCCGGGTGTGGCAAGCCTCTAATGTCTCCCGACTTTGAAAACCAAGTAATAACTTAACTATATGTGCAAACGTTTCATATGTTGCTGTTGTGGATGCCTGTGGAGTGTATCTTATTTGCCGCATGCCCTCCCCCCCTCTTTCCCTCAATTCAATTCAATTCAAGGTGTTTTATTAGCATGGCAGATGGGTTCAATCAGTGTTGGGTATTTACTTTGCTTTGAGATTCCACTTTTAAAGTTGATATATACATTTTTTACTAAAATAAATTGATATCTTTGTCTTCTAAGCTCTCTGTGTACAGTGGAGCCTCCTGTCCAGCCAGCACATGTCCACAGACATTCACAACAGCGACATATCATAAAACGTTTGTACATATAGTGTGCAAAAATGCACTTTATTTACTAAAAATAAGACAGAGATACTGTATCAATTTATGTTGCATTAGCCTGATTATGATTAAAAAACACATATAATTAAACCCGATTTAAATCAATATAAATGTTTATATTGTATCGCATACTGTCCAGCCTCCATTTCTCTATAAAAATTTACTCTATTACACACACACACAATAGAAGCAGGAAGCAGAAGCATGGACCGTTGTCAGAAGGGAAGAAGGTGACTATTCATTGTTATCAAAAATGACTTAGAATCGATCATGTTGCGATATTTTGAAATATAAAAGTCAATTGATTGTCCATAATATCGCTATTCTATTTTTTTGAAGAAATGTTTGTTAAAAGAAAAGTCCAGCACCAGCTGGATGTGAACACACAACCTGCAAGTTGTTAATCAGGCACGTAGACCAGTAGGCTACAAGACAACTCGCATGAACAGGGAGGCGAAACAGCCCTACACAGCCCTGTTGCAGTACACGAACATAATCATATCGTTATTAAATTCTTTAGATACGCGATTCCATATTATATTAGCGGAAAAGCTTAAAACTACCACTTTTTCACACGCTATTTCACATGCTAGTTAAATACTTCGATGCTTGAAATGTTTAGGGAGAAATTGAATACCGGTGTGTATTTTTCCTTTAAAGTACCGATTCCTGGAATCTGACTGGCTGACACCCTTCTGAAGTGGTTCCATAAAATCTGGAATAAGGAAAAGAAAGCATTGATAAAAAAAGCCTGGATTCTCATGTATCTCATACAAGTATCTTTTAATACAGTCTTTGCTGTGCTCTTGAGGATCCTTGTGATGTTTTGAGCTCTAGTTGAATGATAAGTGTCGCATTTTAAATCATTTTCGTAGTTAGAAATTATGAAACGCCCTGTTAAAAGCAAGGGAGTTTTTATGCCCGTTGAAGTAAAACAAAATGCCTGACAAAGTATGGCTTGGACAGATTCCAAGTGCTTGTACAAATGTGCTAAAGAAATTATACTTTGAGTATACAGCTTGTCCAAAGTCATTCATTATTAATACTATTAGTAATATCTTCGGTAAAGGCTTTGATGCATAAATATTTCTGATAAAGGTAGGTTGTGTACTTTTGTCCAGCTGAGCAATCTTGCTTTCATAAAATATATACGCGATTCAATATTATATTCCCTTTTAATCAAATTCTAAAAGTATGCCTGTTGACTCCGGTATCTCTTTAGTTAACGACTTCGATGATTAAAATGTTTAGGGAGAAATGGAATACTGGTGTGTATTTTTTCTTTAAAGTACCAAGACCAGCCAAATACTGTATGTTTATGTTCCAAAATTAATATCGTTTATGGCCTTCACACGCGTTACAGTATGCTCCTATTTTTTTTATGCTCAGCTACTAAGATTTCCTTTCAGTGGTAAAATTCAATATCTACAACGGGCACAGCAAAGACGTTTACTGTAAGTCTTTCTACGACAGACCAACGGACCACGAGTGCCCCTGTCGGTCAACCAATCACGTACTGCGGTGCCTCGCGTCATCTTGCGTCACAATGCGCGACACCACCTGCAGTACGTGTCTGTAACGCGCACTTTGAATGGCTGCATCTGTATTACCTATTATTTTTATGGAAGCCTGTTTCTGCCAGGGAGTAAAAAAAAACACACACACTTTTTCATTGACAAAAAGTAACGCCACACTCTCTTGTTTAAAGCACCACGTCTCTTCCCGTTAAAAAGAGGGGACACTTTACACTTTCACTCTTCAGTTCACAGAGAAATGTCACCAGAGCCCCCCCGCCAAAAGCCCTTTTTTTTTTGCTTACAGTAGTACTTCTCACGTTAAGAAAGTTAGGTGTTAGCATAAACTATTAGTAAGAGGCTCTGGTGAAATTTCTCTGTGAACTGAGGAGTTAAAGTGTAAATTGTCTCCTCCTTTTAACGGGAAGAAAGGTGATGCTTTAAACAAGAGAGTGTGGCCTCATGTAGGTTATTGCTGGGAAGAGAGGGAGAGAGTTACAAACTGTAGGTGATTGCATAGGCACAACAAGTGCAGCTGATAAGTATCTCCTACTGCAGCTATGCCTACTAAACACCCTGCAAAGATGCCATCCTGTCACAAACCTATCCTTTTAGAATAGGTCCACCTAGCACTAAAATTCAGAACAGCATGTACCATTAAAGGTGTTGGAGTCTTGATGAATCCCTCCCATTGAAAAATGGTCCAACACCAGTATCAACTCAAGGTAATTGTGGAGTGCTCCCATATACACTTAAATGTCGGGGTACTCCTTTGCAATTATGCTTCAGTTCTGTACCAAGTGCAACACTTTTTGACAGAGAAAAGCCACCAGGTGCTGCTATAACAGACATGCAATAGCTTTTAATAAGGCAAAAATTAACTATTCTATGACACCTAATGTTATAGAGGACTAGAGCCTTACTTTTTATTAGAATGGTTCCCCAAAACACAGGACACTTCAATTGGGTGAACAACAATAGTATCAATGACAATGAAAGGACAGAGTATTCAAACCTACCGTGTTTGTTTTCTACAGCAAATATATACATACAGAGAAAATTTTGGATATATTATGCAGTAGTCTTCTCTTTCACTTGGCATTTCAACTAAAATAAAATGCATTCACTACAAAAGGGATAACATACATTTCCTTTTGTGAATGAAAAGACTGTAGGATAAAGACTTCACAACAAGAAAATGAGAAATTTACATAATAAGAGCAAGTACAGATGCAGCCATTCAAAATGAGCGGTAAAAACCCGCGGTACAGTAACCAACCCGCAGGGCACCATAGGGCACCGCGGTAAGTGATTGGCTGGCCAAAATGACCGACAGGGGCACTCGTGGTGCATTGGTTGGTAGTGAAAAGATTTAATCATTTAATGTCTTTACTGTGCACATTTCAATCCGCTTAGTTTTGAATATTTATATGGAATTTTACCACTAAAGGGAAATTTTAGTAGCTGAGCATAAAAAGAAGAGGAGCATAACGCATCTGAAGGTCATAAACGATATTAATTTAGGAACATAAACATTACTGTATGTACATAAACTGTACTGTGTATGGCTGGTCTTGATAGTTTAAAGAAAAAATACACACCAGTCTTCCATTTCTCCCTAAACATTTTAAGCATGAAAGTTTTATGAAACGGTACCCAAATATGTGATTGCTGTATAGAATGAATTTTAATTTTTAAAAATTATTTAACACGAAAATTAAGCTGTTTACATCTTCCGCCTGAGAACAGTCACCCGTTGCTACCCAACACAGAAACACAGCCACTAACTAGCAAAGAGAGGACATTAGCTAGCCAATATGATATGAAATATGAAATAATAATATGAAATAAATGATTATTTTGTTTATTTCTTTTGCACATTTATTTGAACATTTCCATCGATTGTACAAGCACTTGGAAACTGTCCAATCCCTAGTTCATCAAGCATTTACCGGTCTGGTGCCGGTCTGTGTCTTCTAGGATATAATGCCAGCGAACTCTTGTTTTTATGTCCACTATAACTACGCTGGGCAAACGTTCCGAGGTCAAATTCTTCCAGCACGGGGGTACCTTTAAAGCGGAGACGACGGCACCGACATTTTTTGGCGCCTTCTCTTTAAAGCCCTGGCCAAATATGAAGACAGTACGTACAGTTATAATTCAAACGGAATTAAAAACTACACATCCCAGTTACCATGGTGGTGCTTGTGATCATTGCGTTTAACCAACGAAACAGGGCGAAAAATCAGTCACATGACTTTGGGGCAGAGTTTCAAAAGCTTAACCTATCAGCAACAAAGCGAAATTTACACGATAGGCTACCTCAAACTGTCAGTTACACGACTGTGTATGTCGCTTAAGCCACTCCTATTTGGCATTTTAGTTATGGAGGCGAGAAGACGCCCCCCCCCCCTCTCTGGGTGTCTGATTTGCCGCCATCTTTAACTGTTCGGTGTCCGAATCGGAGTAGCTACGTGTACGAAATAAAGTTAATCCCAACTACAAAACATATATTTTTGTGGTAAGAGGGCGCAAAACATCAGTATTTACTGCTATTAATTACTGTACGATTTATAGTTGAAATCTGAGCCTAGATATAAAGTTAGATATAAAGTTAAAATCTCGACAAAGCAATGTAGGAAATACAGATAAAATAAATCCTTTCTGACATCTAAAATCAGTTTCGATCAAGGTCTCTAAAACGAACAAGAAAAAGAGGATTTTCGGAGGGCAATTACGCTGTGTTTATATAGAATAACTGATTTATGAGCAATCTAATTTCTTGTTCGTTTAAAACAGTGAAATGTCAGCTGCAAAAGATCGCAGCAGAAACAGCACTCTCTGCCTGTCATAGACGTTCAGGAAAGGCTGAATGAAGTCATGTCAAGTACAATAATTCGGTGATCAATAATAACAGTTGTAGGACAGAATATAAGGAGGATAAGGATTTTGAAGTTGACTCGAAATCTGATAGGTAACCAGTGCAAGGACTTGAAAACAGGTGTAATGCATCCCTGATAGGATTCTTGCTGTCATATTCTGAACATACTGAAGATTGCTCAGTGTGGATTTAATTTCCCCAGTGAAAAGGATGTGCATTTATTAATTCTAGAAAAAAAGCCTTTCTTGATTTCTCTAGTTCCCTTTAAAATAAACTATTATTCCACAATGCAGAGTATTACATGGCCAGTATTTACACATGATATTTGTGATTTAAAGAAATTAACACAAGCAGCTTTTGGAGATTAAAGTGTTAGCTGATTTATTGCAGGATAAAAGACTAGAGATGTTGGCAAGAAGAAGATAATTTGGGGAAAGCTGAGGAATACATTTATAACAAGATCACTTCCTAATGGGGTTAGGCATACTTTTGATGAAGATGATGAAGTTAACAGACTATATGTTTACATAGATACTGAAATAAGGATTGTATTTTAGATTATGTGTAGTTGCTGGCATTGAACTGTGTGTTGGATGCACATGAATTGAAGGAATGGGCAAACATAGCTGATGCGGATCCACAGAGCCAGCATATTAAGATGTTTATAATTAGAGGCAATTTGTTTAAATAACTAGGTATGGATACTGATGTGCAAGAGAGGTGGAAAGGCTGTTTCCTTAAGCCAGCACCATAAAATATTTTATTCTCATTGAGATGGTGCCATTTCATAGTGGGTTTCTAACACTGTGTATAGCTCCATCCACACAGTGCCTTTACTTCCATCCATTTCTAATCTCTTTATCCAGTACAGAGGATTTGGAGCCTATCCCAGTAAGCAACGGACACAAGGCAGAATACACCCTGGACATAGCGCCAGTCCATCACAGGACAGACAGACACAAACACACACACACCAGGGTCAGTTTTCCCATAAACCAATTAACTTACCAGTATGTTTTGGAGTGTGAGAGGGAGTCATATCACACATATGGAGAAAAACCATGTAACCCAGAGAGAACATGTAAACCCCACACACACAGGATGGCAGGAATTGAACCTAGGACCCCAGTGCTGCAAGATAGCAATGCTAACCACTTCGCCACCATTATAAATGGATGGATATCTTAGTTATCTTTCTAGTTCACAGGTTTGCATGCATAATTTAATTTTGAAAGCCACTGAGACATCAGGTACTACTGTTGTATTTATGAAAAAGAAACAAAACAAAAAACATACTAACAACTGTGCCATCCTACTCCTTAGTTAATACATTTTATTATTCATAAACAGTTAACATTGTTAGCAAAATATTTTGAATTATATTTAACCCTATTTTTTCTTTAGTTTTGTATTTAACTTATTATATGATAGTCAGACTTAATGTATATTTGAACAATGAAAATATATTTTTACAAGATGCGGGGGAAAGTGCAACAGCTTATTACAGTGCTAAATTTAATATTATTGATTGCTAATAGTTTATGCTAACACCTAACTTTCTTAATTAGATGTATTTAAAACAGTGAACTAAGTGTAACATACTATTCAGAAATACAATCGAAAATAGTTTTGTGGTGTTTGTATGGATGAAACGTTTCTAAAATGTATAACGTAACAAAATTAAAGACGATTAAAATCTGTAATCTTTCCACTTGTAATGTCATTAGACAGAACAACACGTTTCTGGTTTGTTTTAATTAGTTAGTATTAGTTAGTAGTTAGTAGTTTTAATTTAATTAGTATTGCAATTCGCACTGATTCCCTTGCGAAGATATGGACTTAAGAATATTCGTGCCTGGTCAAAAAATGGCATTAAGCACTTAAAATTAATATGGTTAATAATAGTAAACTGTAACATGCTGTAACAAGATTGGTTAAACTGCGAAGAAAATTCTTTCAGAGAAAATGTTTCAGGTGTGAAGAACATAGATCTCCAATGCAATTTCAACCAAAGCTGTTCCCACACACCCTGCCCCCACTACCATTAGAATATACACAAAGCACTGAAATCTTTCGAGCTAATGATCAGGTGACCCGAGAGAGAGCGAGAGAAACACCAAGGGGTGCGGAACCAGGGAACTATTTACATGGAAACCGGGCAATCTCCCCAGACTGTCCGCCCGTTTCACTGTTACCTGGATACCTCTTTATTTAGAACTCACTAACACTGATTTTTAGTTTAGAAGGATTCAAGTAGGGTTTTAGATGAAAGGCAGCAACCTTAATCAAGCCCAAATCATAATTGAACCCATTCAAAGCCTACATTACATTTTAGCGTTTCATTCTGAGCAGAAGACCCTCACACCTGAAGAAGGCTTGCGTTTTCTCTCTTCTCTTTTAAGCATGTGTACAATGTGTAATACAATTACAATGTGTAATTACAATTCTGTAATACAATTTGAATCGTATGAGGGGGAGGTGTCTTTCGCTGGAAATCTCGCCTGCTTCTACTTTACGAGTACAACCCCCTCTCTGCCGGAGTGCTGGCTGTGACGAATTAAACCGGTTTCACAGGTTTCAATCACAGACCATGTGACATGGGAGTCAGGAAACTAACACACAGCGCCACCGGATTTGATAACACTATAAAAACGCTATAAAATAATGTGACTAGGCACAGAACAAGTTTACAGCACAGTACAATAATAAAGGTGGGTAGCTGCGTCAGCATGCGTAGGCTGCAAAGGAACAAGTAATAGGTTTATTCCATGCTGAAAAAAAGAAGAAAGAGAACACAACGTTTCGGCCGTGGAGCCTTCTTCAGGTGTGAGCTCACACCTGAAGAAGGCTCCACGGCCGAAACGTTGTGTTCTCTTTCTTCTTTTTTTCAGCATGGAATAAACCTATTACTTGTTCCTGTACAATAATAAATGCTGACCATGACTTTAGAAGCATAAATTGCCTTACACTCAATTTAAACACAAGCTGTCTTTAGCCCTCTAAGCTGGTTCATACAGAAATGTAGAGATCCAGGCTCAGAACACACAGCTTCATTAGCGAATACATATGCAGGACAACTAGAGAAGACGTTTTACAGAGGATGGATTTTTAGAAACATCCCATCAGTGACATCACTGAAGTCAACTCCTAGGTACTGTAACTGTCGTGTGGATAGTTTCACAAGAATCAGACAAAGGTTTAAGCATCGCTTGTTCTAGATAAAACTGCACAAAAAACAACAACAACCCATAATGTACTTCTTTGCGGCTCTGTTTGCCCAAATCATATATTCACAACGTGAAATCTAGAAAATAATATTACGTAACCAAAATCCACAATATGGAAACAGAACCTGTGTAATTGTTGATAGATGATGTACTCGTAACATTTTTTCAAGACGAACTACAACATTTAAAAAATGACTTGTATGTACTTGATATCTCTAATCAATCCACGGGTCCCAGCACAAAACGAAACTAAAACGCATACCGTTTCGCGCTTCTTATTAGTTGCTCAAAAGTAATTTGACCGTGTGAAATGCATAATATAAACCTAGAAACATATACGTGAGCAGTACTTAAGCACTGTAGTATCGGTGTTAAGACATACCTCTCAAATATTGTAAATCAAGTTAAAAATATCTCAAGACCGATTCTGGTCATAATGAAACCATGTTTTGTGTATGTTTTCTTTAAAGTACCGAGACCAGCCATATACTGTATGTTTATGTTCCAAAATTAATATCGTTTATGGCCTTCACACGCGTTGCAGTATGCTCCTATTCTTTTTATGCTCAGCTACTAAGATTTCCCTTCAGTGGTAAAATTAGATATGAATATTCAATACTTAAACGGGCACAGTTAAGACATTAAATATACATATACATACTGTATACAGTACAGTTTTCATACGGTAATATGTTTATGTTCCTAAATCAATCTCTTTTATGAGCATGTGTAAGGCATGGTGAATCGATTCTCAAAAATTACTGTACTTTGCATGATTGGAAACAAATGCGTGATTGCGAAATGCTGTGGTGTTACTTTTACAAAGACGGTCAATGAAAAAAAGAATGTTGACCAGGGCAATACTTTGAGTTTACACTTACAGCTTGTCCAAGGTCATTCATTATTAATACTATTAGTAATATCTTCGTTAAAGACTTTGATGGCCACAGCTCAAACATGAGAGGTTGAGCTTTATTAGCTCCACCTTGCGGAAATTCCGGATACTATTATTTTGCTTGTCGTATTATAGGAGAATTTACGGTAACTCGCGGTATTTACCGGTAGCTTGCGGTAGACTGCGTACAGCGTACCGCAAAATAATGCGGTATCGCCCGCGCATTTTGAATGGCTGCATCTGTACATATCTCTGCACTCTACTAAAGTAAAGACTACATAATCCAATAGTATCCCTCCATCAACCCAATTCAACAGACACAAGGCAGGGTTTAACCTGGAGAGTATACCAGTCCATCCAAGGGCACTCATAGACATACACATTCTCATATTGGACAACATTCCAGTGTGTTTTTGGCAATACCAGTATGTATTTAGAGTGTGGGAGGAAACTTACACAAACATGGGGAGAACATCCAAACTGTATGCAGAGAGACCCCCAGGTGCAGAATTGAACACAGGGCCCTATTGCAACAAGGCAGCAATACTAACCACTGCACCACCATGTTACCCCTAATCTATTACTGTCTAATTATCCAACCTTTTCCTGCATGTGATTCATAGCAGTTTTCACAGAGATAAATAACACTAAGTATTTTTTAAATTACTTCTGTTTCAGAACAGCCCAATGAAAAATGCAAGCTTCTAAGAAGGTGTTCACTATATTTAAATAGAATTAATTCCAACAGAAAACTGTTTGAGATCTAAATACTGTATGTGTAAAAACTAAAGGTCTTGTTAGCAGGATTGCTCACATAAAAGTGCTTTGCAGATCATTCTAGAAGTAAACAACAACCAGGTTTACCCACACAACCCAAAGCAGTCACTAAAAAGATAAACATGTTCTTGGTTTTCCAAATGCTACTCAGCTGGCAATTATTTTCACAGGTGAAAACCAATGACACAAAATGTGCTCTCTCTCAAGACTCCTTAGGCTTGAACAAAGAAAATCTACCTCCTTTTTAAGTTTGGGCCACACTAACTGCTATTACATCTGATAACGATATTCACATGGAATCAACAACATGCTGTTGCTGTTCCTGAGATGTTAATTGTAGCAATAGGTATGGAGTGTAAGGTCTTTAAAGGTGTGGTGCAGTTTACTGTATATACTGAACCTGAATTAAATCAACTGAAGGAAAAAAAGGAAATGAAAAAAGGCACTGCACCACAATGCTTGCCAGCTACAGTACTATATATACAGAGATTACTCTATGCCTATAACCATTATAGCTATACATCATCTTCAAGAGGTGAGAAAGGTCAGGACAGTGCAACACTGGGACTTGGCAGAATTGATCTGTAATAGTCTGGAAAGCAGTAGGGTACTGATCCATCTTCTAATCTGTGTCTGGGTTACCTTTTGTAGCGAGTTCAATGACAGTGGCCCAGTGGTGGTGATGTAATTAATAAATCTTTAATAACCAGTGAAGAAAGATACAAGATATGAAGAAGGGGTTAATTAAGTCCTTTCTGCATGAAGATTAGACTTCTAAGGCTGGAGTTCATGGCAAGAAAGGGATAACTGATAAAGATTCCAGATGCAGCTAGGGAACCCCCAGGGAAGGTAATCTAACTCACCATTTGGCCAGAATCCGTAAACTGTCCAAACACCATGACCCCCCCCCCCGCCCTTTACCATAATAAGGAGCGACGTCAGACGCGGCAGGAAAACCCTATATAAACTGAAAGTTTGAACAATACTTTGGTTTTGTTGTCTCTTGCGGGAAACAAGACTTCGGCTTTATTGTTCCTTGCATGCAATAAACTCATCTGTTTAACTTCATCTCGGGATTCAGAACTTATTCCTTCTGTTACAACACCAGTGAACTCCAGGAAACCCTCAATGTCCTTTTTGAACTTTGGAAGACAGTGGCTTCTTGAAATGTTAAGCATCGTCAGGGCTTAAGGTAGAGACAACCACCTGAGATTCCCCTGTGAGGTGGGGTCTTGCCCAAAGAGATTTACAGATCAAGAGAAATGCTTCAGGGAAGTCTTCTAGATCCACTAGGAGATGGGAGATGATCAATCCTGCTTATGCCCTGCTCCCACACTCAAGCTGCTTGCCATTTCTACTGAGTTGTGTATTTCCAGCATTCTGCAATTCACTTCCAGTGTCGCACCCCAAGAGTTATCAGGTAACCTACAGGTAACCCTTTCTCATGTCATCATGTTTTTGAACATTCATGAAAAAGTTGCCAGCTGTGGATATGTGACCTAAAAACATCCATATGGCTTTATTTATGGGTTGCAATTTAAAAAAAGTCCAAAACTGCACTCAGAATGCAAGAGTGCCTTAAGCGCTTTCTGGCAAGAGGAGACACCCAAATTAATAATGTAACAAAACCGACTAAAATAACAAGCTTATAAACTAAACACTAGAATTAAAACGTGTCATTTTCTAGGGAATGTTCAAGGCAGTGTGGTTCTCTCTGTTATTGTTTTTTTTTTCACTTAACATGATGGAGTGTTCTTGAAGAGGTTGGTAGAAAAAGATAAAGAATAATACAGATGGAGGTGCAGCGTTACTGAGTTAAGGAGAGCTGACAAACATCTCCTGCTGCAGCTCTGCCTAATCAATATCCCAGAAAGACACTGTCCTGTCCCAGAGGGATTTCACAAAAATTCTCAATCTTAACATTACATTTATTGAACACTGACTACAAATTTATTTTTTTATTTTACAAAATGCCCTTGAAAAGGTGTCCACATACCCATAAAAATTAAGATAAAAAATTTGAATCTGGCTATGACAACTGCTTGCATTTGTACTATATGGAATTCTCTTTGTTATATTTGAGGAAAAAATAATTTATTCAGTTGGAATTAGCAAGCTAATTCCAACAAAGCAAGCTCTCATAATGAGAATAAACAGCCACCTGAGGATAGTAAATTAAGTGCATGTATTATATAAAAACCTATGTAATCTATCTACTTCCTTTTCTTATTACAATGGAATATTTCCACCCTTTAGTAACAGATAAGAGCTGTTACAATTGCTGTTAAAAGCCACACCTTCATGCATATTGCAAGCAGAATATCTTTTCCTGAACTGATAATAGCGTTGATTGATGTGGTATTGATGGATATCTATAAATATTGAGAACAAGTGACCATGCAAATTTTACCAAGCAAAGTGAAATATACTGTAGTATAAACTGAGTTGCTTTCCGTTTAGGATAACGACCAGAGTCCCTTATCATAAAATGGGATTTCTAACCATTACCAATTTTGAATACTGTAAATTTTTACTAGAACCTATTAGTCCTACTGTATCATTATAGAAAAGCACATATTCAATTTGGGAAATTTGGTTTCAAAAGTCCTCATATCAACGATGCCTATACTGTTTTCCTCTACAGTACTGTATGTTAATCTATCATTCTGTCCATCGAAAACCTGTTTATGTGACCATTCAGAACACTTGGCTGTTTTCTTCCTAGCACAATTTATGAGCACTGTGTGATTAAATTAATTCTCATTACATTATCATTCTCACTGTGCATAACAAGGAAGATTAATAAACATAAAGTTGTTTAATGACAATCTATTGTATATCTCATGGCTAAATAGTCAAGTCTAGCCAAAAGACGAAACATCAACTTTATTCAAACTTCAACGAAAGTATTAATGATTTTTAATTACCATACTTTTAAACATAAAGCAAGCTTCATTAGCAGATGAAATACAAAAACAAAAGCTGTGTTTCCAACTTTCAATGAAATTCACTGCCTGACTGAGGGACCTTACGGAGATGGGTACATTTATTCTGAAATCATGTAAACCATTATTGTTACACACAGACAGAAGCCACTAAACTAATCGGTATTTTTGTGCACCTAAATAAAATTAGTTTTGACAAGCAAAAGGCTTGGAATACTTATGCAATCTTGACTTTCCCATTTTTTCTTTTCTGTTAATTACCTATTTACATCTATCTTTTTATTTTTTTGCTTTGAATGTGTGGAGTAAGTTGTGTATGTAAAAATATTAATTGCTACTTCAAAGCCATGATTGCAAGCTTTAAAGTACCATAATGTGAAAACAAGGTCTGAATAATTTTGTAAGAAACTAGATGATTTGTCAGTGTTATCAACTTTGGCAAAATTAATTTCAGTCTTGTGAAATGAATAATGGAATAGATGAAAGGTGAACACTGTTCTGTATTCTCACGTTGCAGTGGCTCATCAGTATCTTTTATTCTAAATTTTTATGTACATAAGAGGTGGTAAATAAGAGGCGGCTATTTGGCTCACTTGGTAGTTAGTAGTTACTTAAAATACAAGATTCTCATACATTTTTAGTGCCCTTAACATACTACATACCATATCCAAAAAAAAAAAAAAACATTTTTAGACTCACTGATTTAATTCACTCTTGACAAATTTGCTTGTTATACCAATACTCACATTGGCTTAATATGGTCTAAATGAAATGTATTCTTTGATTAAATAGACTGTACAACAAAACTGTGGGATAAAACACAATAGCAATGATTTTTTAAAGCAAACCTTACTGTGAAGCTTTTGTATAGACACTGACTAAAGAAATGCAAAATTACCAGATTCTTGTTGCCTTAAATACAAGCCATTCACAATACCTCATATTTAAAATTCTTTACTTGATACAGTAATAAGTCTTTTTTTGGGGTTTGTCTATGCTTATGCATATGAATCATTTGGTTACAATAACATGGATATCAGGCGTGCTTATGTGTCTTATGAGTTATATCCCTTTTCACATTTTTTCCTTTTCTTCCTTTCATTCTATATATACTGTATGTGTAATATTTCATCATCACAGAGAAAGACAGAATGTCTTTCATCCATTCACATGACATGCAAATAGCAACAGGAGACTGTGAAATTCCATATTGCCATCTTTTGGAAAACCTCCCAATTATCTCAAATGCAAGTGTGTCATCCCTCGGGAAAAAGTCTGCCAACTCCCCTTTGTGTCAGCATGCCAGCTGAAGATTATATGATTTGACAGAACTTTTAACACCCAATGATTTAAAAAGGCAGCCATTTCTAACCTCATTTCCATTGCTTTCCAACAGGGCACTCATCTTTAGGCAGGAAATAACACCTGAGCCTGCTGACATAAAAAGTGTTGTTTTTTTAAAGTGGTGACCCTCCCCCAATGTCTTGCAGCTTTCACCAGAGCCTCTTACTAATAGTTTATGCTAACACCTAACTTTCTTAATGCGAGAAGTACTACTGTAAGCAAAAAAAAAGGGTTTTTGGAGGGGGGGCAGTATTTCTTGCGTTGTACAGCTTTTCAGTAAATATATTTAATGCTTACGCCTGACATTAGAGGTGCTTGCCTGCGCGGTGATTTTCCCTCTGAATAGCTAATAAATAGGCAGTGAAAACATTTGTCTGTCTTTCCGTGGGGGGAAGGGGGACTGTCTTTGACTGGAAGGTACGCCTATTCTACTCTGAGAATGCCCGTGGTCTTTTCACTGATAAAAATGTCGTAACAAAAACTACAGTATGCTTAAGTATGCTTAAGAGTTGTTAAACTGGTTTTTATCTATTTTTCGGCACAGCCTGCCGGCCGTCAATTGGTCACCGCGCAGGTGGGCACCTCTAATGTCAGGAGTAAGTGTTAAATATATTTAGATCTTTGAATTAATATCGTTATTGATTTCTTTAGCATCACAACATTGTCCAATAATAGTTCAGGTGGGTAGCTGCGTCAGTATGCATAGGCTGCAAAGGAACAAGTAATAGGTTTATTCCATGCTGAAAAAAAGAAGAAAGAGAACACAACGTTTCGGCCGTGGAGCCTTCTTCAGGTGTGGCACCACCATGCTTTTTGACCACGCTCGAATATTCTTCTGTCCATATCTTTGGAAGGGAAATACAGAAAGCCTTCAAATCAAATGCATTTTAAAGACCACGACATGTGAAAGTGTTCACAGCCTCCACATAAAACTATCAGTGAGCTAATTCTCTTTTTTTAAACATCCGTTTTTTCATTGATGCGTAATTACGCACTAACTGGAACCCGGGGGGACCGCTGTGTACACATGTTCACAACGCAAGAAATACTGCCCCCCCTCCAAAAACCCTTTTTTTTTTGCTTACAGTAGTACTTCTCGCTTTAAGAAAGTGTTAGCATAAACTATTAGTAAGAGGCTCTGGTGAAATTTCTCTGTGAACCGAAGAGTTAAAGTGTCTCCTCTTTTTAACGGGAAGAGACATGGTGCTTTAAACAAGAGAGTGTTGCATTTCTTTTTGTCAATTTAAAAATTGTGTGTGTTTTTTTACTCCCTGGAGGAAATGGGCTTCCATAAGAATCAAGTAATAGGCTTATTCCATGCTGAAAAAAAGGAGAAAGAAAACACATTTAACAGGATTCAGTTTACTGTAGCTTCTGGGAAATACACTTTTCCTGCATTAAAGTTTAATCCGTCCAGAGCGCCCTACATTACAAACTCCAAGCGTTTCACCCTCACACGTGAAGAAGGATTCACAGCCGAAACGTAGCAGTATTGTATTGCAGTAAATGTTTATATCATTATATCTGTTTTTTATTTCTTTTTAAAAATTAAAAAATCGTTTGCCCAGCCTAAGAGGGGGGGTTTGCTCTCATTGACAGCTGACACTCCTCCATACACTCAAGTGGTAAATTAATAACGCCAATGTAAACGTTGTATTTACAATTTGTTGATAATAAAAATGTTAAGCTCTCTAAAGCTTTCTCAGTCAAGTATGATAGTTTACTCAGGGAGCTGTGTAAGCATGCGTAGGCAGCAAAAGATCAGCTAAACTGGGAAGATGCAACACCGAAGATATTATTAATAACCTTTTAAATCTGAAGGGAGATCTAAAGGGATCTTAATACCCTTAATACCCTTTATTAATAGGGTCACGTGAATTTGCGCCCTACCACTGTGTACATACAGTACGAACATGTGATATTTAGAAATATAAAAAATGTCAATATAATGGCAATAATATTAGCTATTTTAGTTTTTCAAAGAAATTTTTATTTGTTAAAAGAAAACTGATGGCAACAGCTGGGTTTGAATACTCAACCGCAGGATTACATGTCAGTTACTTAAGCAATCACGCTACCGAGACAGTCAGGTGACAAGCACATCTCAATGGAAAGTCTTATACAGTACTACTGTTTGTGCAACAGTACATGAATATAGTTATACCGTTATTTCTTTAGATATGCAATTCCATATTATATTACCTATTAATCAAATTCTAAAAGTATGCTTTTAAACGTACAGTGACATGGTCAGAAGGAGCAAGGAGCACGTAAAAACGTTTCCGAAATAACCACATGTAAGACTTTGATGCTTAAAATGTTTAGGGAGAAATGGAATACTGGTGTTTACTTTTTCTTAAAAATACCAAGACCAGCCATATTCAGTACAGTTTACATACAGTAATATGTTTATGTTCCTAAATTAATATCTTTTATGAGCATGTGAAAGGCATGGTGAATCAGAGATTCTCAATAATTACTTTGAATGATTGGAAACCAATGCATGATTGGATCAATGAAATGCTGTGGTGTTACATTTTGTTAATGAAAAATTAAAGTATTTTCGTTTACAAAGACGGTTACAAAGAATGTGGACCAGGGTAATACTTTGAGTTTACAGCTTGTCCAGGGTCATTCATTATTAATACTATTAGTAATATCTTCAGTAAAGACTTTGATGGCGACAGCTCAAACGCTGTACAGGAGAGGTTGAGCTTTATTAGCTCCAACTGGCGGAAATTCTGGATACTATTATTTTACTTGTGGTATCATGCAGCATTATGCGGGATTATACGGTAACCCTTGTTATACTGCGACAAGCGCACCGCGTTTTAACGCTGTATCACCCGCTTGTTTTGAATGGCTGCATCTGTATACCTTATTGTGGCATTGCAACTGATGGCAGCAATCACAGAGCAGTCAAAATATTCCCAGTTATAGTTCAGTATTTTGATTGGAAGAAAGAAATGGTGCTCAAACTAAATTAATCTAATTCAAAAACACACCCAATGAGACAGCTGAGTCGATTGCTCAAGACAGGGCAGTCAAGGCAATGTATTGCATTTACTGGCGGCAACTACAATACGGTGTTTGGAGGGGTCAGGCGTGATGAAGGAGGAAGCAATGTATTTGCAAATATAAAGAGTTTGTTGCAGAACAAAACTTTGATTGGTATGGGTTGCCCAGCCAACGTGTTCATCATGGAGTAGACACATTGGATGTCGACATTGAGAGCACCATCTTCAAAATTTACCAATACTGTGTGCACAGAGAATCTCAAGGAGTCCTGTGCCTTTGGTAATATTGAATACAGAAGGCTCCTCTCTCACAGCAAGACGCGATGGCTGTCATTGTTCTCAGATATTGAGAGGCTGCCACAAATGTTTCCAGCACTAAAGGCATTTTTTTCTGTTACAAGAAAAAGCACCATATGTGATCAGGATTTGTTTTGAAAATGACTTCGGTGACATTTACCTCTGGCACATGCATTCATTCACGCATGTATTCCAATCACACATTCAAGAGATGGAAAGAGATGGCAATTCAGTTGTGGAACAGAAAAAAAACTTGAACCAAGTGCACAACACGATTCTTGAACGCAAGAAACACGATTTCATATCTCTTAAAGTGAAGGGATAACTGGCACAAATGCACAAGGATGGACATGATAACATATGTGACCATTTCTGTGATCAGGTTCAATGTCTGTATACAGTAGTTCACACCTGGAATATCTGGAAAAGTGGAGAAGCCCCATGGAGGATTTTTCTTCTTTAATGTGGATGGATCTGTGTCAGGTACCAGATTGGAACGACATGGAAGCCTGTATCAAGGGTGTGCCAATTGATGATGGGCTTTGATCAGATCAGCAATCTAAGGAAATTCGTAGAAAACTGTAACAATAATGAAGAATGCAAAGATCTGCAAGCACACCAGAAGTGGACCCAATATTTTGAGAGGTCTAAAAGCTTTGAGTGTTATTCAGAGCTGCCAAAAATTGCACAGTTCTTTTATCGCCATTTCCTCCCACAATGCAAATGTAGAGAGAGTTTTCTCCCTGATGCCAGTGGACAAAAGAAAGAATCAACTGTCTGTTGAGTCACTAAAGGGAATTCTATGTGTGGAATACAATTTCTTGCAAGGAGTTTCATACTTACATGACGACCGATCAATCCCTGCTGGCAAAGATGCGAACTTCAAGCATGTATGCCAGGGAACATCAGCAGGAATGAAAAAAGCGTGTGGATCGAAAAGGTTTTCGTGTGTGTGGGGGGCTATTTTTATGCCCATGAGAAATAACACTGTTTAACTTTTCATTATATTTAAAAATGTTTCATTAAAATTGATCGTTTTTGGAACCAATGAGGACTTCTCCTAAGTTATGATATCTTCATTTTTTCCTCAGATGTTAAGACTTTTAAGTTATAGGTTAAAATAGGGCTATATTTTTGTTTTTTCTTTGTTTGCCATTATGGAAGAGAAATAGCAGCCCTGCAACTGTTTAAACGTTTGCTAAGAAGTCTAATAAAAAGTAAAGAATTTAAATTGATTTTTTAATTAGAAATAGTAATAAAGATTCATTACTTTGGAGGCATTTGTCGATTATCCCCCCATCCTCTTTTTGAAAATCAAAATATGGTCATCCTACAGTATATAACTTAATGTGACTTTGTTAATAATGTTCTTTTTATGTTCTATGAGTCTAAAACAACGCAATGAGAATTACTGTACATGTTTCTACTGATGAGTCTGTGTACTGTTATGCTGTGTTCACAGGAAATTGACTTTTTTGTTCATCGTCTTTTATTGTTTATTTTTGGTTTCGTGAAACGAGCAGTTTGTTTTGCTAAGGGTAAGTATGTAAGACCGTAACTGTAAGGGAAAATGAGTATCTGCTGTTTCTGTGGTAACTGTAGCCTTATGCTACTATTATGAAAATAGTAGTTCAAGTGGTTGTGTTATGATGGAGTAGCAGTAAAAGTTAATGTCTGTTTTGAACACCAGTCTCCTAGCTGTTCTCGCCCTGATCCAGTCCTCAGTGGGTATCATTGCTTCAGGTAGCTCATACACGCTTACACTGCTTAATCTAAGATTGTTTTTAACATCTCGGCATCCTTTCCTACTGAGTGGTACTGTATATAAACACAAACTGTCGTTCGTGCACCCTTATACAACAAAAATCCATAACTGGCATTTTTTAAGTGCAAGGTCCCGAACAAGCCATTACATTTTATTTCAGTTTCGAATGATTGAGACTAGCACGGAGGTATCACTCAATTTACTTAGAACGGGACAACTCAGTTAAGGTTAACGTTCTATTTTGTCCCCCCTGTTTACTTTCAAACTGCCAGTTCATTCCCGTAGTTCTGCCGTAATTAATCGAAGAATGTAACAACGGCGAATTAGAAGTAAACGTTCCAAAAGCGTTTTTTTTTTGCTTTCATTTTCTAACTTTCTGCTTTTGCTGTAACAATTCTGTGATACACATCTCTAATAGCTCTTAAAAAGTTTTTGCTTAGATTCAGAAGGACAAAAGCTACTGTATGGAAGCCCATTTCCGCCAGGGAGTAAAAACAAATGCGCTATGGTATCTCACAATTGTGACTTAAAATCTCAGAATTACGACTTCATATCTCGCAATTGTGTCTTTTTTATCTCAGAATTACGACTTGTTCTCAGACTTTGTTCTCAGAATTACGACCTTTTATCTCACTTTTGTGACTTCGAAATAGCCTTTCATAGAAATAGATTTCTTTGTCTGGTCTTTTGTTATATTCATAAATCGTACAGGGATCTATAGGCCTGAACACTTGTATTGTCAAGTGACCTGATAAAAATCAAATTAATGTAGGTCTACAATACTTTTGCTCATAATAATTTCTACACGTTTTGCAAGATGGACACCATTATAGAGGACTTATTTTGTCGTGGCTATACAAACCATGAAGTTTTGGTGTTATTGGAGGAATCACACAATGTAAACCTGAGTCAGATAAACCAGAGGTCACCTCATTCATCGGATGCCCCAGACATGCTGGATGGCTGGCATAATAACGGATAGAGAAACTGTCCATCAGTTACCGCGCCTTATGGATGGGCGAGGAGTAGATCTGCATGCGCAAAATTTCCTGAGACACTGGCAGTATTACAGCCACAGACCAAACTATGTGTGGCATATTGATAGGTATGACAAATTAAAACTGTATATGGCTTCTCGAGAAAAATGATCTGGTTAGAAGCATACAAAAACCAATAATGACCCACGAATTCTTGCAGGTTATTTTATAGATGCTGTTACTGGAATTACTGGAATAATCACACAATAAGGCTGACCCACAACCCTCGCGCTCCCAGTGGACGACCTTCAGTAATGCATGCTGTCCCCAGTCTATATGGTGCACAGAACTACTTGCAGGCAGTTGACCAAATTAAAGTTGATATCTGTCGAGAAGACCGTTGTGTAAAGGACTACCCCTGCGAAGAGGATGTCTTCCATCTTTGTGTTGAACTGATGGCTGAACAGAACCTTGCAATGCCAGACGATGTGTTTGAAATCACTGACCTTTACTTAAGACTACGTGAAATGGTCCTCAATGGGCTGGGTCTTAAATAGGAATAGGAGAATAGCGGACTTTGCACTCTCTGGATAAGATAAGATGCTTATAAATGTGGGATCTGGGTACAACGATGTTTTGTTTTTTTCAAATGACACAGCAGATGTTACCACTTTTAATGTGTTGTCTTTAGATCCGATTTAACATTGAGTGTGAAATAGGATGAAACAAGGAACAAATGAAAGTAAATGTAAACAATCTTTAATGGACTATAGATAATGTTCACACATAAAACTAACCCAACCTTAATTTTGACAGTAACATTATCTAACAATATATGAAATGTTTGACGATAACATTACCTCACCTCTCTCATTTCCTTTCACCAAATGCAATGAAAATAGAGCACAGATTATATTCACTAATCGCAAGGTATTTGAACTCATTGAATTGGAACTCATCTGCAATCATGATGTTTCATAAAAAAAAGAATCTGACAAAATCCCAAAATCCCCAAATAGCCAAACTAGTCAAACACTGAAATATTACTTTCCAAAATTTTGTTAATTTCACACCTGAAGTCAGGATAGCTATCATAATGAATAGACACTCTCAAATAACAACCACATGTATGTGCCATAGGTCTTCTCTCAAATCCTTGCATATCCGTTGTAGGCATCCTCTCACGAGGCACCAGTAAATGTAAGGGTTTTGTGAATTTACTGGGACAATTATTAATTGTAGCAGTAAGTCACAAAATGATTCTTTTGATGGTATTAGAATCAACCTTGCTGAATAACTCAGATAACGCACACACACTGCTACTAATACATGGGAAAACATTTATTAATACATAAAATGTGCATATAAACATAACAGATCTTATCGTGAGGGCTAGCAGATTACAAAAGGCATATATCCAGTCAAGAAGAGTTACAAATACCAAGAGGGACATACGTTCAGTATATCATTCATTTAGACCGTTTCGTAAATGAACTTGGATTAAAACTTTTACACTGTATACTCAAAAGCAAGTACATCACTCATAGGAATTAAATTGATATCAACTGGGGTTGAGGTAACAATTGAATTCTCGAGCTGTAATGCAGAATGTTGAATACTCATCCAATCTGTTTGGATTCAGATCTTCCACGGACAAAGAAGCAGTGGCAGGCTTGTTGCTGTCCAATTGGTGCTCTCTTTTGAAGGTCACGAGGTCCTTAGACGTTGTTGTCTTCAAACCAAAACAGGATTAAGTGATGTCCCTTGTATCATTAGAACATTAACCTTAAATCTCCACATTACTCCTCGAGAATTCATACAGGAACCAGCTTTGGAAACAAACATGATAAATAACATCTGGAGTGTGTATAAGCAAGGTAGGAGACATTATCTCAGTCTAGGCTTTACACATCAGGAAGTTCACTGTTAATACCTGATACCTCTGTAGTAGGCAGCTATTTGAGAAAAAGTCACTTCCTTTCTTTGACATGCTACCTTTGACTCATTCATGCTACCCAGAGTACATCTTGATGTGAGAGTATAACATCCAGAGTACACCTTGCCAGTCATGATCCAGCTACCCAGCAGCAGTGTTCCCCGCCCCCCTGATGAACCACAACACTGTGTTTGGTACCTACCAGGGTGGTTTGGAGGTTTGTTCTATTAAAAGCAACCTAAACTACCTGCACCTCTTCAGGGCTTACTGTTTATTGGATTACTATCCAATTCATTTGTGTGGCCCCTGAAGGCATTCACGACCTCATGTTTGGTCTTATATTGTCTGGTTCTAGACCGTACAGGTTTCGTGATTTTGCTGAGATTAATTGTAGCAGTAATCACGCGGTAGTTCGTTATGGCTTTTAGAAAATCAATCGTCAGAACAACAACGCACACACATGGATTCAATACACAAAAATACATTTATTAAACATAAATTGTGCACCAAACATATATCAGTCTGCCTGGATACAGGCGGCAGACCTTACTGTAACGGTTATCAATATACAAGGTATATAATCTCAAAGAGATACACAACAGAGAATATATTTCAATATATAGTTTGGCTATACTAAATCGCTAATCAGTGTTATTACCCACTGTTACACTAGACTCAGAGGTAAATACATTACTCATGAATTAAATTGATAACAACTTGTTAAGGTAATAATTAAATTCTTGAGACACAAGGTAGAACATGGGGTTTACTTATCCACTGTATGGATTTGGATTTCCCGGCACAAACACCAAACCAGCTGACAGGTTCTGTTGCAACCTCTGTTCCAGTGGTTGTCCAATAGGCGTTGTCCCGGCGTCCTCTGGCTACCAGCCAACCAATCGAGGTGCAGCTCGGAGTAGGATGGGAGGAGGAATCTAACTGCAGCGCGCAGGGCAGTCGTTGCTCCAGAGGGGTCTACCAGCAGTTCGGCTGACTAGTAGAAAGTCTCTATGCACAGAGTGTGACTGCGGGTCCTCGCAAGTCACTCTTTTGCACGGGAAGAAACTGGTTTGTTCCCGGTCCAGCGCTGCTTCTGAATAAGCTATTCAGGTTGTCGACAAGGGTCCAACTGTAGGCTGTCATTGATCAAGAGAAGCATTCACATTGGTTTTGTCAGAATTCTGAGTACGTACGGGATCCTTGGCCTCGCGCTTAGAACAAAGTCCAAGTCCCAGTGCAGACAACACCGGTTGTCATGAGATTGTTTCTGAGGGTGCGTGAAAATGGCCAAGGAGAGCCCCGACCTGAGCTTGCGCTACCTTTTTGACCAAGACACAGATGTGTGCTGATTGGTTGAGAGTTTGGTGTGCATAGGAGACCCACATGGTGTTACCACGCCCTGCCAGTCCCTGATTGGTTGATCAAGGTGAGAGATGAGTCACTTACTCACGACACTTAGGAATGCAGTCCAGATGTTCATCTGGCACTCCCTAGACAAATAGGCGCCAGGGATGACCATTGACCATGATAGCCAGGCTTAGCTAAGTGCATCCCCAATTGGGAGCTGTTTCTTATCAAAAGAAAACACCTTAATTCAGCCTGCATGAATAGCTTCTCTGTGGCTTCACCACAGAGATGAAAAGAGAGATGGGGCCTCATTCAGGAAAGCACAGCAATGCTTAATTCTGTCTTATTAACAAGCATTGCCGCTTCACAACCTTGCGGGATAACTCAGACAACGCACACACACGGATACTAATACACGGGAATACATTTATTAATACATAACATGTGCATATAAACATAACAGATCTTATCGTAAGGGCTAGCAGATTACAAAAGGCATATATTCAGTCAGAGTTACAAATACCAATAGGGACATACGTTCAGAATATTATTCATTTAGACCGTTTCGTAAATGAACTTGGATTGCAACTTCTACACTAGATACCCAAAAGCAAGTACATCACTCATAGGAATTAAATTGATATCAACTGGGGTTGAGGTAACAATTGTATTCTCGAGCTGTAATGCAGAATGTTGAATACTCATCCAAGCTGTGTGGATTCAGATCTCCGGCGGACAAAGAAGCAGTGGCAGGCTTCTTGCTGTCCAATCGGCGCTCTCTGGTTCTGTGCCAGGCAGTGCTGCTGCGGCGTGTGACATGGTGGGAGAGATTCCGGCTGTGATGCGCTGCTGATGCTCTCTGAAGACCAGCTAGTTAGAGTTGGCTGAAACTATCAAAGTTTGTACACAGGAGAAAAGTGACTGTGGGTCACAGATGTGTAGCTGTATTGTTGGAGCTGCTTAAGATATGTTAAGACAGCCGACACATTACACAATGTGCTTGAATTAAATTGTTGTGTTGAATACAGATAAATAATATAGATATTTTCCATCAATAATATATATAAGCATGTTTTATGTTCTACTTCAGTCCCTCCTGTTAACCACCTGGCGATAGGCCCGGTAGGTTACCTATTACCCTCTACGTACACATCAGCAGAGCCCGTCGACTCATTTGACCTGACGTTTTGGGTATTTGCACTCCTCTTACAGCCTTAGCCATTCCCTATTGGAAGGACCTGAGCTTGGGAGTTTTAGATTTGATTTCCTGAACTCTGTTGAAGAACTGGTGGTGTGGGTGAGGGGTCAGTGGTAAAACCCTAGTTCCTCGTATCTGACTAGAAGGCCAATTAATATTTCATGAATAGTAATAAATGATGCTAGTCGCAGGAACTAGCACTGAGGCTCCTGATGTGGCAACTGCCCAATGTCTCACCAATTGTGTCAAGAGCTATATACACACCAATCATCACAGAGTCTGCCAACCTCATCACTATTCCATGCTCCAGACTGACTTTTAATTTCCTCTTCTTGAATGATTACTGGACACTGCAGGCTAAACCACCTCTCCTAGTTCTCTATCTTCAGTCAGCTCTGCACTCCACCAGGGTTTAAATGACAATAACCCTCTAGTGTGAAGGAGCCTGACACTTGTGGGCAGAACGTGGATTCCAGTGGCACCAAGCAGCACAGACTTTGCAGGCACACCATGCCTCGACAGCGAGAAAAACAGCACTGGGTTGGCGACCTCTGTACAGGTAGTGAGAGGACTAAGAGGTAATGATTGGCTCAGAAGAGGTTATATCAGAACTGGTATTATTTAACATATAAGCAGTGCCACAAGAGAATGTAATCTAATGGACTGACTCAGTGCATTACTTACTGAGTGGTCACCTGTGCTATTCCACAGACTATATTTTATAACCTCTATGGTCCTTGTGATAAACTCTGCTTTCCTAGATAAGCTTAATTACTAAAATATTACGCGGAGCTATCTGAGGAAGGGTATACCAGTAAAGGATTCATAATGGCTTCCACATTTCCACACCATTGCACAAATCACCACCAATTCACTACTAAATTAACTACTTTAATTTAATGTTTAACTTAGTCCAATTGGTTTCACACTCTCCAAAAGCTTGACTTGTCATTGCTCAAATGCAATGTAAATAATCCATTTACTTCGGAATTAATGTAAAACTCAATTTCAGACACTAGACTAGACTTCAACATAAAGCACTTTCCTTGGTATCTTATAACAAAGAATATCATCAGGCGCCTCTGCAATAACAGGATATTGCACAGGCCTCCGATGTGCACAAAATAAAATACAACACTTATACCTATATTTACATTAACCATCTGTCAGGTTATTCCCCCCCCCTCATAGTTCAGTCCAGTTTCCCAGATAAATGGGGCATCTCTGTCCATCCTGAAGATTGGGATCCACAGTTCAGAAAAGAACAATAAATCCTTCATGTTAACTTGAGGTCGTTGGGGTGATAACTTGGTGGTCCACTAGGTCAAGTCCATCTCGGAACCCAAAAGGCCAGGTTATTTTATCAATCCGGTCCCTCCTGTTGGGAGTTGAACACACCCAGGCCTCAAGCAGATTAATTAGAGTTGCATTTTACGACTGATTAGGTAACGGAAGCAAGGCCTTCACTCTTCGAGCTCTCAGATATTATAATACCTGTAATGAGATTTTTTTAGAAAGCAGCTACTGGCCCTCCTGTTGAAGAAATAGAATGTTAATAACAGAGTTTTTTATCAATTTTCCTCTCTACTTTCAACTTTTTTTTTCTCACAAGATGTCCAAACAAACACGGATCGTTTTTCATTTAGACTTCATGTTGATCTGGATAGAAATCCTTCCAAATGGACTAGATGCATGCTTTTCCCTTGTCTCCTCTCTGAAGAAATTATGATTGGTTGCCATTTACCTTTCAGCTCTGATCAGCCAGGGCCTACTGCTTTGTGCTCCTTCTGTGAGGTCACAGGGCTCGTGGCATCAAATTCCATCACTTAACAGGCCAGATTTTTATGACTCTGTCAACTCCTCAGAGTTCCTGTATCTTTCTGCTGAGAATCTCTCCAGATTCCCTTCTCTCCAGGTGTTACACCCTGCTGCTTCCATTCTGTTTCCTCTCTGAGTGAAGCTCTCTGTTGGATGTCTTGAATATTTAAATTTCCTATTTGGGAAGACCCTGTCACTTCAGATACCAAAAGGGCCATTACCTTAGCTTATCCCTTCATGACCTTAATTATATAGACATTCGTCTGTTACTCCCAGACTTGTATATTCCAATACGATTCAATACATAGTATGGCTATTTCATCCAGAAGAAATCTATATGATGTCAAAAAATTCCTTAATCTCATTCTTGCTACAAAGTGCTGCCTTTATCTGCCTTTTTTAATGATGACAAAGAGTGAGACCTAAAGGTGTTAGGTCTTAGCAGCTTTGTTCTCCCTCTGGATTGCCTTAGGGCTCTGTGTTGTCCCACACCCTATACATTCTGCATTCAATCAACTGTAGAATCCCTTTTGAGAACACATTGTTAAATTTGCTGTGACTCTGTCATTGTCAGTCTTCTCCTGGACATAGACGACTACAGCTTTCAGACATCTAAGTCAAACATATAGAGGAAGACCACATAGTCATAACTGCCAAGACCACCCTGTACACAGTGCTGCAAACACCCTTACTCATGCCTCCGTCACACCTCAACTAGATTACTGTAATAAGTTTACAGTGGGTCTCTCTATTCACCTTCTAAGTAAACCATATGGATAAAACTCCACTGTGTGACTCCTAACACATTTAAGGCACTGTGACCACATCGCCCCAACTGTGGCATCTCTGCACTGGCTCTCCATTGTTCAGCACATTGACTTAAATTTGTTAACTTTTACCCTCTGCAGTCTTATACTCTGAACCCTGCAATGCTTTACATTTTAATTACTAACTGTAAAATAAGCAGGGCCTAACTCTCTGCTAAGGCACATCTTTTAATAGTTTCTTTAGTATTTTTTTTTTCCAAGACGTGAATTTAGCCACCTTGTTCCACCGCTCTGAAGCTCACTCCCTGCCTATCTGAGAACTATAAACTCTTTATGAGGTCTTACTTCTAAAGTGAAAACCAGGGGTCCTAATCTTATTTTCATCTGTTCCCTTTTGTTTTTTACTGCTTTATCTATCTCAGCTTTGCAGGGGATCTGGAGCTCATCCCTGTCCAACACCCTGAATGAGACACCAGTCCACCACAAGGCACACACAGATACGGGGCTCTGTACACACTCACACCTAGGTCAAACTTTCCCTTTTTTTTTTTAGATACCATTTGACCCACTCGCATGTCTAGACTGCGGGAGGAATCCAGAGCGTAGGAACAGAACCCACACAAATACGGGGAGAAGATATGAACAGCACGCCATTAATTGAACCCAAGGCTAAGCTGTATGAGGCACAAATGCTAATTACTGTGAGATTTTGCTCTCCTCATGTATTTCAGCTTTGTTTCAACTAAATTTGTATAGCTAATTTTTTATACAAATACTATCTCACTCATTTATATATCTGAGTCATTTAGGTCTACCTGTACTCTGTTGGTATTTGTATTTATACATTTTAGATGTTCTTATATTTTTCTGTTCACCTGAGTTGCTTCTTGATTTATTTTAATCAAGTCTCTAATGTCTAGCCAGTCCAGCTGGCTAAAAACATTCACATAGTCTTATTTGAAACATGCAGTCACACACTAAGATTTTTCACCTACACACGCGCGCACACACATACACAGGCCGGCACACAAATTAATAAAAACACACGTACACATCTATAGTGTTTTTGCATTAAATTTGGAAATTGGAATTTGGAAATTGTTGGATCATGTGTCGTATTTCACGAACATTTTAGTTACAATTTTTAATTATAGTTTTAGCGTAAACATGGTATACATGTTACTTTTACATGTATCTGTTTTAACAGCTGTGTAACTTTTAAAACACAGCATCACGTATTCCATTTTGTTTGTTTTTCTTTCAACAAGCAATGTTTGTTACTTCCAATCGGGTTGATCCATTTTTTTATCGTACTTTTGAGCACACGTTCTGTGCTATTGTGTGCTGTATTATTCTTTCTCGCCTCACCAGGGTTACGCGGTGGAAGGCGGAAGGTTATTCTTCACATTTTATATCACATATCCAAACTTACACTTCTGTCCTCTCCACACCACACATTCTTCTCCGCCATCGCTACCTCTCGCAGCCCATCACTACCTTCTTTTTTTACCCGTTTTATTAGTCGCACAACCCGTTCTTTTAACTTTGCTTTTTTAAAGATGTTTGACTTCTTTTCTTGATTTAGCAAAGCTAAACAACATTCTTATGGATTCCCCTTCCATATTCTCATAACCCAACAACACTACTATTGCCATTCTTTTCATACTTCAATCCCAATACACAACTCATTTTTCCATGTTCCCTTTACCATCTTTTCTTTAGTCCTTACAATACTCCTCTAGTGGTCTAGAACCGACCCTGTTTTATCTGGACTAGATACCATCTCCAGATCTCTCAGTGCTGCCAGCGGAGCTGCCGGCACACTTACAAGTACCCTTGTGAAGCAGTCAATCAGTGAATATGAGTCTGGTGTTAGCATACAGGACCAACTCCTCGCTTAACGCTCAGCAGTCACTGGTGATTAAATTGCTAGCACAACTGGTCTATAATCATATTATTAATATAATATTAACTTTAGCTTCCTTAGGGGGTGCCCGCCCGGACTCAGAGGGAATCTTGCTGGCACAATACCGTCGCTCAGCTCACCTTGTTCCGTTTAGGGACTTTGACTCGCCCCAGGTGGAAAGCGCCCTGGTTTAGAGACCCGCCCCGAGCTCAGAGGAACCAAGTCTTGTCTTGGTTTCGAAACCAAGCTCAGAGGAATCATGTCTTGTCTCAGTTTAGGGATTTTTACCCTGAATCTCACAGAGACGTGACCTTACTCTTTTCCCTATAAACGATTCTTTATATTCTCTGTTTCCGGTCCTTCCCTTACGGCAACCTAATTGGGTGGTAACGTATAAAATATACTCACCCTGTGTGCCGTCTGGGAATTACCGGAGACCTGGAGAATCCTTGCCGACTACGCCAAATTGTTGTGGGAAATCCTTCATCCAAGGAGCAGGACACAGTCTTTGTGGATTCAGTTGTTTTATTGAGCTCAATAATGACATCAACGTGCGTTGGGTCTGCCCCGCAGGACAGACAAACTGCAAAGGTTTCCCAGCTCTTATATACAGTATGATCTCAGGAAGTTGTTTTGTTTCAGCTTCATGTGTATTTGTCTTGCCCTTTGATATGTAGCATTAGTTGACCGGTTGGTCCTGTCTCAAGTCCTGTCCTTTGATGTGTAGCTATTCTTTGATATATAGCATGAGATGACCGGTTGGTCCTGTCTCAAGTCCTGTCCTTTGATGTGTAGCTGTAATTGTTGGAGCTGCTTAAGATATGTTAAGATGGGTTCGATTTCCGGCCAATGCAGTGGCTTTGGCAGCGAGCGGCTCCATCACTTGCATCCCCTTTCAACTCACAACTGAAAACCCACTGAAGCTTAGAAGCTGTGAGCCAGGTCAGTACCCGGATGAGGGTGACCTACAGGGAAAAGCAAAGCTTACAGCTGGAAGCGGTGTTAATGGAGCCAGCGGTGGGGCGCTCACCCTGAGGTCTGTGCGGGTCCCAATGCCCCAGTATAGTGATGGAGACGCTGTGTGGTAAAAAGGCGCCGTCTTTTGGATGAGATGTAAAACCGAGGTCATAGCTCTCTGTGGTCATTAAAAGTGACCACCAAAACCTTTGACAAAAGCTCTTGCTAATTGATGGTCTTCAATAATGCTTCTCCTTTAGGTACATTTGAAATCAGCTGAAAAATGCTGTGAAATGGGGGGGCACTTCAGGCTAGTGTAGGATTTGGGTTACAAGAACCATTAAACAGCACGAGAAAGCCCGTACACTGAATCGCAGGGCTTTCTATTCAAAGGACAAAAGAAACGTCTCTGAATTCCATTTTTTGCAGCACAGAGAGGACAGCGGGAATGAGGCCTGTTAGCTCAGTTGGTTAGAGCGTGGTGCTAATAACGCCAAGGTCACGGGTTAGATCCCCGTTAAGACCAGGCAGTCTCCTCCTCTCTTGCCAAAACCCGTTGCTTTCTTGCTGTGGTGAGATTGGTGGTAATGCAAAGACGCCACATACTACCGACAGACGAGAGTGTTGTGGGAGAAGAGAGAAGTGATGGAAGATTGAAGAATGTCCTAGGTGGAGCCAAGATGAAGTGTCACAATTTCCTAGGGTAGGATTTCAAATGTTTAAGATGGTAAAAATAACCGGAAGTGATCCCCCAGTCCGGCGCAGTCTGACGTACTTCTGTCATATAAAGTGAAACTAGATGTCGAACTGGAGCCTCACCATTTGCATAAGTGAGGCTCCAGTTATACATCTAGTTTCACTTTAAATGACAAAACTGAAGAGACTTAAAGGAGCTGGAGAGGATTTCTTACAACTTTTGAGCCGGCACAGTTTTCGAAAACGTTTTCTTCACGCTGCACTATACAACACAGACAGCCAAGAGTCTCCAAAACAAAACGAATTGACAGATAGGAGAAAAGTCCCACTCGTCCTAAAGTTCCTAAAATCCAGCACTGAGCGTAAACAAAGTGTTCAAGTAGCGTGGGAATGCTACCCCTAATGCTAGCTGGAGTTTGAGCGTCTGGTTCAGAGTTTGCTCAAGAGTTTACCTTTCACAGATGCGCAAAGATGAATGTTGAGGGTGCACGCTTCAAGGCGCCTTACAGTGCAGGGAGTGATTAGAGACGATTCGTGACGTGTGCTCGTTCCCATATACCGTACGCCCCGGGTTGCAGTGCTAGGATGACGTCCAATACCGCTTTGGCACGTAACGGGATTATATTCAAGTGCAGGACGTGAGGGTTTTATTTTGTTCGTTTTGTTCTGCTCTGCTTTGCTTTGTTTTGCTTTCCATGGCGTTCGTAAGAGCGTCAATAAAACGGCGATTCCTGCGTCTAACACGAATGTAAGAGCTATTTCAAGTGCGGCTTCTAAAATGCTTGTAGACATTTGTCTGTTGTTGATTGTTTTTTTGTGTCTAACAAAGTGCCATTTTCCTGTCCGGACGGGGAGACTTTATCATTCCCACATGAAGCAACCCTTAAGTCCTCTGAAGCGTGTCTGTCTGCGAGGTTTGTATTTTGGAAAGGTTTTTTTTTTTAACGGAGAACGACTTTGAAAAAGATTTCCGCCGGCGTCTCGCGATCCGTGTGAGATTGTAGCAAGAACATGGTGCGGCTTCTTAAATGCTTGTGGACATTTGTCTGTTGTTGATTGTTTCTTTGTGTCTAACAAAGTGCCATTTTCCTGTCCGGACGGGGAGACTTTATCATTCCCACATGAAGCCACCCTTAAGTACTCTGAGGCGTGTCTGTCTGCAAGGCTTGTATTTTGGAAAGGTTTTTTTTTTTAATGGAGAACGACTTTGAAAAAGGTTTCCGCCGGCGCCTCGCGATCCATGTGAGATTGTAGCAAGAACGCAACAACGGCGGCGCTCGCTGTAGTTGTGGCCGAGTGTTTAAGGCGATGGACTAGAAATCCATTGGGGTCTCCCCGCGCAGGTTCGAATCCTGCCGACTACGGTGTCCTCCTCACGTCGTCGTGTGCCGGCGCAAGCAAGGAAAAGTGCCTTTCTGCTTTTCCTGGTGGTTTTAAAACGCGAGATCGCTTGTACCCGCTGCCTTGGAAAGAAATGTCTACATGTTTACTTGCACATTGTCTATTGTTTGTTTGTACATTGTCTTGATGCACTGTTTGCACTTTGTCTTGTTTTTTACACTTGTTTTACAATCGAGAGACCTTCTGTAAGTAAGAATTCCATTGTACCAGTACCATATGGCAATAAAGTTCAAGTTCAAATGCTTCAGCGTCCGCAAACGGCATTTTGCAACTGGAAGCAGATGGCGACGCTTTTTGCGGTCGCGTGTCTTGTGCCCCATTTCTGGCCTTTAACATCGAATCAATAAAGCTGTTAGAACCGACACCATAGGTGCTTTTCTTACAACTTTTGATCTGACTCAGTTTCGGAATGCAATTCCTGAACACTGCGAGAGACAACCTACAGATGCAGCCATTCAAAATGAGCGGTAAAAACCCGTGGTACAGTAACCAACCCGCAGGGCATCGTAGGGCACCGCGGTAAGTGATTGGCTGGCCAAAATGACCGACAGGGGCACTCGTGGTGCATTGGTTGGTAGTGAAAAGATTTAATCATTTAATGTCTTTACTGTGCACATTTCAATCCGCTTAGTTTTGAATATTTATATGGAATTTTACCACTAAAGGGAAATTTTAGTAGCTGAGCATAAAAAGAAGAGGAGCATAACGCATCTGAAGGTCATAAACGATATTAATTTAGGAACATAAACATTACTGTATGTACATAAACTGTACTGTGTATGGCTGGTCTTGATAGTTTAAAGAAAAAATACACACCAGTCTTCCATTTCTCCCTAAACATTTTAAGCATGAAAGTTTTATGAAACGGTACCCAAATATGTGATTGCTGTATAGAATGAATTTTAATTTTTAAAAATTATTTAACACGAAAATTAAGCTGTTTACATCTTCCGCCTGAGAACAGTCACCCGTTGCTTCCCAACGCAGAAACACAGCCACTAACTAGCAAAGAGAGGACATTAGCTAGCCAATATGATAAAGAAATAAATGATTATTTTGTTTATTTCTTTTGCACATTTATTTGAACATTTCCATCGATTGTACAAGCACTTGGAAACTGTCCAATCCCTAGTTCATCAAGCATTTACCGGTCTGGTGCCGGTCTGTGTCTTCTAGGATATAATGCCAGCGAACTCTTGTTTTTATGTCCACTATACCTACGCTGGGCAAACGTTCCGAGGTCAAATTCTTCCAGCACGGGGGTACCTTTAAAGCGGAGACGACGGCACCGAAATTTTTTGGCGCGCCTTCTCTTTAAAGCCCTGGCCAAATATGAAGACAGTACGTACAGTTATAATTCAAACGGAATTAAAAACTACACATCCCAGTTACCATGGTGGTGCTTGTGATCATTGCGTTTAACCAACGAAACAGGGCGAAAAATCAGTCACATGACTTTGGGGCAGAGTTTCGAAAGCTTAACCTATCAGCAACAAAGCGAAATTTACACGATAGGCTACCTCAAACTGTCAGTTACACGACTGTGTATGTCGCTTAAGCCACTCCTATTTGGCATTTTAGTTATGGAGGCGAGAAGACGCCCCCCCCCCCCCTCTGGGTGTCTGATTTGCCGCCATCTTTAACTGTTCGGTGTCCGAATCGGAGTAGCTACGCGTACGAAATAAAGTTAATCCCAACTACAAAACATATATTTTTGTGGTAAGAGGGCACAAAACATCAGTATTTACTGCTATTAATTACTGTACGATTTATAGTTGAAATCTGAGCCTAGATATAAAGTTAGATATAAAGTTAAAATCTCGACAAAGCAATGTAGGAAATACAGAGAAAATAAATCCTTTCTGACATCTAAAATCAGTTTCGATCAAGGTCTCTAAAACGAACAAGAAAAAGAGGATTATCGGAGGGCAATTACGCTGTGTTTATATAGAATAACTGATTTATGAGCAATCTAATTTCTTGTTCGTTTAAAACAGTGAAATGTCAGCTGCAAAAGATCGCACCAGAAACAGCACTCTCTCTGCTTGTCATAGACGTTCAGGAAAGGCTGAATGAAGTCATGTCAAGTACAATAATTCGGTGATCAATAATAACAGTTGTAGGACAGTATATAAGGAGGATAAGGATTTTGAAGTTGACTCGAAATCTGATAGGTAACCAGTGCAAGGACTTGAAAACAGGTGTAATGCATCCCTGATAGGATTCTTGCTGTCATATTCTGAACATATTGAAGATTGCTCAGTGTGGATTTAATTTCCCCAGTGAACAGGATGTGCATTTATTGATTCTAGAAAAAAAGCCTTTCTTGATTTCTCTAGTTCACTTTAAAATAAACTATTATTCCACAATGCAGAGTATTACATGGCCAGTATTTACACATGATATTTGTGATTTAAAGAAATTAACACAAGCAGCTTTTGGAGATTTCAGTGTTGGCTGAGTTATTGCAGGATAAAAGACTAGAGATGTTGGCAAGAAGAAGATAATTTGGGGAAAGCTGAGGAATACACTTATAACAAGAACACTTCCTATTGGGGTTAGGCATACTTTTGATGAAGTTAACAGACTATATGTTTACATAGATACTGAAATAAGGATTGTATTTTAGATTATGTGTAGTTGCTGGCATTGAACTGTGTGTTGGATGCACATGAATTGAAGGAATGGGCAAACATGGGCTGATGCGGATCCACAGAGCCAGCATATTAAGATGTTTATAATTAGAGGCAATTTGTTTAAATAACTAGGTATGGATACTGATGTGCAAGAGAGGTGGAAAGGCTGTTTCCTTAAGCCAGCACTATAAAATATTTTATTCTCAGTGAGATGCTGCCATTTCATCGTGGGTTTCTAACACTGTGTATAGTTCCATCCACACAGTGCCTTTACTTCCATCCATTTCTAATCTCTTTATCCAGTACAGAGGATTTGGAGCCTATCCCAGTAAGCAACGGACACAAGGCAGAATACACCCTGGACGTAGCGCCAGTCCATCACAGGACAGACAGACACAAACACACACACACCAGGGCCAGTTTTCCCATAAACCAATTAACTTACCAGTATGTTTTGGAGTGCGAGAGGGAGTCATATCACACATATGGAGAAAAACCATGTAACCCAGAGAGAACATGTAAACCCCACACACACAGGATGGCAGGAATTGAACCTAGGACCCCAGTGCTGCAAGATAGCAATGCTAACCACTTCGCCACCATTATAAATGGATGGATATCTTAGTTATCTTTCTAGTTCACAGGTTTGCATGCATAATTTAATTTTGAAAGCCACTGAGACATCAGGTACTACTGTTGTATTTATGAAAAAGAAACAAAACAAAAAACATACTAACAACTGTGCCATCCTACTCCTTAGTTAATACATTTTATTATTCATAAACAGTTAACATTGTTAGCAAAATATTTTGAATTATATTTAACCCTATTTTTTCTTTAGTTTTGTATTTAACTTATTATATGATAGTCAGACTTAATGTATATTTGAACAATGAAAATATATTTTTACAAGATGCGGGGGAAAGTGCAACAGCTTATTACAGTGCTAAATTTAATATTATTGATTGCTAATAGTTTATGCTAACACCTAACTTTCTTAATTAGATGTATTTAAAACTGTGAACTAAGTGTAACATAGTATTCAGAAATACAATCGATAATAGTTTTGTGGTGTTTGTATGGATGAAACGTTTCTAAAATGTATAACGTAACAAAATTAAAGACGATTAAAATCTGTAATCTTTCCACTTGTAATGTCATTAGACAGAACAACACGTTTCTGGTTTGTTTTAATTAGTATTAGTTAGTAGTTAGTAGTTTTAATTTAATTAGTTTTGCAATTCGCACTGATTCCCTTGCGAAGATATGGACTTAAGAATATTCGTGCCTGGTCAAAAAATGGCATTAAGCACTTAAAATTAATATGGTTAATAATAGTAAACTGTAACATGCTGTAACAAGATCGGTTAAACTGCGAAGAAAATGCTTTCAGAGAAAATGTTTCAGGTGTGAAGAACATAGATCTCCAATGCAATTTCAACCAAACCTGTTCCCACACACCCTGCCCCCACTACCATTAGAATATACACAAAGCACTGAAATCTTTCGAGCTAATGATCAGGTGACCCGAGAGAGAGCGAGAGAAACACCAAGGGGTGCGGAACCAGGGAACTATTTACATGGAAAACGGGCGATCTCCCCAGACTGTCTGCCCGTTTCACTGTTACCTGGATACCTCTTTATTTAGAACTCACTAACACTGATTTTTAGTTTAGAAGGATTCAAGTTGGGTTTTAGATGAAAGGCAGCGACCTTAATCAAGCCCAAATCATAATTGAACCCATTCAGAGCCTACATTACATTTTAGCGTTTCATTCTGAGCAGAAGACCCTCACACCTGAAGAAGGCTTGCGTTTTCTCTCTTCTCTTTTAAGCATGTGTACAATGTGTAATACAATTACAATGTGTAATTACAATGCTGTAATACAATTTGAATCGTATGAGGGTGGGGGGGAGGTGTCTTTCGCTGGAAATCTCGCCTGCTTCTACTTTACGAGTACAACCCCCTCTCTGCCGGAGTGCTGGCTGTGACGAATTAAACCGGTTTCACAGGTTTCAATCACAGACCATGTGACATGGGAGTCAGGAAACTAACACACAGCGCCACCGGATTTGATAACACTATAAAAACGCTATAAAATAATGTGACTAGGCACAGAACAAGTTTACAGCACAGTACAATAATAAATGCTGACCATGACTTTAGAAGCATAAATTGCCTTACACTCAATTTAAACACAAGCTGTCTTTAGCCCTCTAAGCTGGTTCATACAGAAATGTAGAGATCCAGGCTCAGAACACACAGCTTCATTAGCGAAAACATATGCAGGACAACTAGAGAAGACGTTTTACAGAGGATGGATTTTTAGAAACATCTCATCAGTGACATCACTGAAGTCAACTCCTAGGTACTGTAACTGTCGTGTGGATAGTTTCACAAGAATCAGACAAAGGTTTAAGCATCGCTTGTTCTAGATAAAACTGCAAAAAAAAACAACAACAACCCATAATGTACTTCTTTGCGGCTCTGTTTGCCCAAATCATATATTCACAACGTGAAATCTAGAAAATAATATTACGTAACCAAAATCCGCAATATGGAAACAGAACCTGTGTAATTGTTGATAGATGATGTACTCGTAACATTTTTTCAAGACGAACTACAACATTTAAAAAATGACTTGTATGTACTTGATATCTCTAATCAATCCACGGGTCCCAGCACAAAAACGAAACTAAAACGCATACCGTTTCGCGCTTCTTATTAGTTGCTCAAAAGTAATTTGACCGTATGAAATGCATAATATAAACCTAGAAACATATATGTGAGCAGTACTTAAGCACTGTAGTATCGGTGTTAAGACATACCTCTCAAATACTGTAAATCAAGTTAAAAATATCTCAAGACCGATTCTGGTCATAATGAAACCATGTTTCGTGTATGTTTTCTTTAAAGTACCAAGACCAGCCATATACTGTATGTTTATGTTCCAAAATTAATATCGTTTATGGCCTTCACACGCGTTGCAGTATGCTCCTATTCTTTTTATGCTCAGCTACTAAGATTTCCCTTCAGTGGTAAAATTAGATATGAATATTCAATACTTAAACGGGCACAGTTAAGATATTAAATATACATATACATACTGTATACAGTACAGTTTTCATACGGTAAAATGTTTATGTTCCTAAATCAATCTCTTTTATGAGCATGTGAAAGGCATGGTGAATCGATTCTCAAAAATTACTGTACTTTGCATGATTGGAAACAAATGCGTGATTGCGAAATGCTGTAGTGTTACTTTTACAAAGACGGTCAATGAAAAAAAGAATGTTGACCAGGGCAATACTTTGAGTTTACACTTACAGCTTGTCCAAGGTCATTCATTATTAATACTATTAGTAATATCTTCGTTAAAGACTTTGATGGCCACAGCTCAAACATGAGAGGTTGAGCTTTATTAGCTCCACCTTGCGGAAATTCCGGATACTATTATTTTGCTTGTCGTATTATAGGAGAATTTACGGTAACTCGCGGTATTTACCGGTAGCTTGCGGTAGACTGCGTACAGCGTACCGCAAAATAATGCGGTATCGCCCGTGCATTTTGAATGGCTGCATCTGAAGGCTGCCAAAAGTCTCCGAAACCAAATTTTGATAGCAGAAAATTCTCACTCGTCCAGAAGTTCCCTTGGGACCCAACATCCAGCACAGAGTGGTAAAAAAGCGTCTTTTTTAGAGACCCTTACAGCGTGCATTGGTGGTTCAGTGGTCGAATTCTCGCCTGCCACGCGGGAGGCCCGGGTTCGATTCCCGGCCAATGCAGTGGCTTTTGCAGCGAGCGGCTCCATCACTTGCATCCCCTTTCAACTCGCAACTGAAAACCCTCTGAAGCTTAGAAGCTGTGAGCCAGGTCAGTACCCGGATGAGGGTGACCTACAGGGAAAAGCAAAGCTTACAGCTGGAAGCGGTGTTAATGGAGCCAGCGGTGGGGCACTCACCCTGAGGTCTGTGCGGGTCCCAATGCGCCAGTATAGTGACGGAGACGCTGTGTGGTAAAAAGGCGCCGTCTTTTGGATGTAAATCCGAGGTCATAGCTCTCTGTGGTCATTAAAAGTGACCACCAAAACCTTTGACAAAAGCTCTTGGTAATTGATGGTCTTCAATAATGCTTCTCCTTTAGGTACATTTGAAATCAGCTGAAAAATGCTGTGAAATGGGGGGGCACTTCAGGCCAGTGTAGGATTTGGGATACAAGAACCATTAAACAGCACGAGAAAGCCCGTACACTGAATCGCAGGGCTTTCTATTCAAAGAAGGACAAAAGAAATTTCTCTGAATTCCATTTTTTGCAGCACAGCGAAGACAGCGGGCACGAGGCCTGTTAGCTCAGTTGGTTAGAGCGTGGTGCTAATAACGCCAAGGTCGCGGGTTCGATCCCCGTTCGGGCCAGGCAGTCTCCTCCTCTCTTGCCAAAACCCGTTACTGTGGTGAGATTGGTGGTTTTGCAAAGACGCCACATACTGCCGACAGACGAGAGTGTTGCGGGAGAAGAGAGAAGTGATGGAAGATTGAAGAGTGTCCTAGGTGGAGCCAAGATGAAGTGTCACAATTGCCTAGCGGAGGATTCCAAATGTTTAAGATGGTAAAAATAACCGGAAGTGATCCCCCAGTCCAGCGCAGTCTGACGTACTTCTGTCATATAAAGTGAAACTAGATGTCGAACTGGAGCCTCACCATTTGCATAAGTGAGGCTCCAGTTATACATCTAGTTTCACTTTAAATGACAAAACTGAAGAGACTTAAAAGAGCTGGAGAGGATTTCTTACAACTTTTGAGCCGGCACAGTTTTCGAAAACGTTTTCTTCACGCTGCACTGTACAACACAGACAGCCAAGAGTCTCCAAAACAAAACGAATTGACAGATAGGAGAAAAGTCCCACTCGTCCTAAAGTTCCCAAAATCCAGAACTGAGCGTAAACAAAGTGTTCAAGTAGCGTGGGAATGCTACCCCTAATCCTAGCTGGAGTTTGAGCGTCTGGTTCAGAGTTTGCTCAAGAGTTTACCTTTCACAGATGCGCAAAGATGAATGTTGAGGGTGCACGCTTCAACGCGCCTTACAGTGCAGGGAGTGATTAGAGACTATTCGTGACGTGTGCTCGTTCCCATATACCGTACGCCCCGGGTTGCAGTGCTAGGATGACGTCCAATACCGCTTCGGCACGTAACGGCATTATATTCAAGTGCAGGACATGAGGGTTTTATTTTGTTCGTTTTGTTCTGCTCTGCTCTGCTTTGCTTTGTTTTGCTTTCCATGGCGTTCGTAAGAGGGTCAATAAAAAGGCGATTCCTGCGTCTAACACGAATGTAAGAGCTATTTCAAGTGCGGCTTCTAAAATGCTTGAAGACATTTGTCTGTTGTTGATTGTTTTTTTGGGTCTAACAAAGTGCCATTTTCCTGTCCGGACGGGGAGACTATATCATTCCCACATGAAGCAACCCTTAATTCCTCTGAGGCGTGTCTGTCTGCAAGGCTTGTATTTTGTAAAGTTTTTTTTTTTAATGGAGATCGACTTTGAAAAAGGTTTCCGCCGGAGCCTCGCGATCCATGTGAGATTGTAGCAAGAACGCAACAACGGCGGCGCTCGCTGTAGTTGTGGCCGAGTGTTTAAGGCGATGGACTAGAAATCCATTGGGGTCTCCCCGCGCAGGTTCGAATCCTGCCGACTACGGTGTCCTCCTCACGTCGTCGTGTGCCGGCGCAAGCAAGGAAAAGTGCCTTTCTGCTTTTCCTGGTGGTTTTAAAACGCGAGATCGCTTGTACCCGCTGCCTTGGAAAGAAATGTCTACATGTTTACTTGCACATTGTCTATTGTTTGTTTGTACATTGTCTTAATGCACTGTTTGCACTTTGTCTTGTTTTTTACACTTGTTTTACAATCGAGAGACCTTCTGTAAGTAAGAATTCCATTGTACCAGTACCGGTTACATATGGCAATAAAGTTCAAGTTCAAATGCTTCAGCGTCCGCAAACGGCATTTTGCAGCTGGAAGCAGATGGCGACGCTTTTTGCGGTCGCGTGTCTTGTGCCCCATTTCCGGCCTTTAACATTGAATCAATAAAGCTGTTAGAACCGACACCATAGGTGCTTTTCTTACAACTTTTGATCTGACTCAGTTTCGGAATGCAATTCCTGAACACTGCGAGAGACAACCTACAGATGCAGCCATTCAAAATGAGCGGTAAAAACCCGTGGTACAGTAACCAACCCGCAGGGCATCGTAGGGCACCGCGGTAAGTGATTGGCTGGCCAAAATGACCGACAGGGGCACTCGTGGTGCATTGGTTGGTAGTGAAAAGATTTAATCATTTAATGTCTTTACTGTGCACATTTCAATCCGCTTAGTTTTGAATATTTATATGGAATTTTACCACTAAAGGGAAATTTTAGTAGCTGAGCATAAAAAGAAGAGGAGCATAACGCATCTGAAGGTCATAAACGATATTAATTTAGGAACATAAACATTACTGTATGTACATAAACTGTACTGTGTATGGCTGGTCTTGATAGTTTAAAGAAAAAATACACACCAGTCTTCCATTTCTCCCTAAACATTTTAAGCATGAAAGTTTTATGAAACGGTACCCAAATATGTGATTGCTGTATAGAATGAATTTTAATTTTTAAAAATTATTTAACACGAAAATTAAGCTGTTTACATCTTCCGCCTGAGAACAGTCACCCGTTGCTTCCCAACGCAGAAACACAGCCACTAACTAGCAAAGAGAGGACATTAGCTAGCCAATATGATAAAGAAATAAATGATTATTTTGTTTATTTCTTTTGCACATTTATTTGAACATTTCCATCGATTGTACAAGCACTCGGAAACTGTCCAATCCCTAGTTCATCAAGCATTTACCGGTCTGGTGCCGGTCTGTGTCTTCTAGGATATAATGCCAGCGAACTCTTGTTTTTATGTCCACTATACCTACGCTGGGCAAACGTTCCGAGGTCAAATTCTTCCAGCACGGGGGTACCTTTAAAGCGGAGACGACGGCACCGAAATTTTTTGGCGCGCCTTCTCTTTAAAGCCCTGGCCAAATATGAAGACAGTACGTACAGTTATAATTCAAACGGAATTAAAAACTACACATCCCAGTTACCATGGTGGTGCTTGTGATCATTGCGTTTAACCAACGAAACAGGGCGAAAAATCAGTCACATGACTTTGGGGCAGAGTTTCGAAAGCTTAACCTATCAGCAACAAAGCGAAATTTACACGATAGGCTACCTCAAACTGTCAGTTACACGACTGTGTATGTCGCTTAAGCCACTCCTATTTGGCATTTTAGTTATGGAGGCGAGAAGACGCCCCCCCCCCCCCTCTGGGTGTCTGATTTGCCGCCATCTTTAACTGTTCGGTGTCCGAATCGGAGTAGCTACGCGTACGAAATAAAGTTAATCCCAACTACAAAACATATATTTTTGTGGTAAGAGGGCGCAAAACATCAGTATTTACTGCTATTAATTACTGTACGATTTATAGTTGAAATCTGAGCCTAGATATAAAGTTAGATATGAAGTTAAAATCTCGACAAAGCAATGTAGGAAATACAGAGAAAATAAATCCTTTCTGACATCTAAAATCAGTTTCGATCAAGGTCTCTAAACGAACAAGAAAAAGAGGATTTTCGGAGGGCAATTACGCTGTGTTTATATAGAATAACTGATTTATGAGCAATCTAATTTCTTGTTCGTTTAAAACAGTGAAATGTCAGCTGCAAAAGATCGCACCAGAAACAGCACTCTCTCTGCTTGTCATAGACGTTCAGGAAAGGCTGAATGAAGTCATGTCAAGTACAATAATTCGGTGATCAATAATAACAGTTGTAGGACAGTATATAAGGAGGATAAGGATTTTGAAGTTGACTCGAAATCTGATAGGTAACCAGTGCAAGGACTTGAAAACAGGTGTAATGCATCCCTGATAGGATTCTTGCTGTCATATTCTGAACATATTGAAGATTGCTCAGTGTGGATTTAATTTCCCCAGTGAACAGGATGTGCATTTATTGATTCTAGAAAAAAAGCCATTCTTGATTTCTCTAGTTCACTTTAAAATAAACTATTATTCCACAATGCAGAGTATTACATGGCCAGTATTTACACATGATATTTGTGATTTAAAGAAATTAACACAAGCAGCTTTTGGAGATTTAAGTGTTGGCTGAGTTATTGCAGGATAAAAGACTAGAGATGTTGGCAAGAAGAAGATAATTTGGGGAAAGCTGAGGAATACACTTATAACAAGAACACTTCCTATTGGGGTTAGGCATACTTTTGATGAAGATGAAGTTAACAGACTATATGTTTACATAGATACTGAAATAAGGATTGTATTTTAGATTATGTGTAGTTGCTGGCATTGAACTGTGTGTTGGATGCACATGAATTGAAGGAATGGGCAAACATGGGCTGATGCGGATCCACAGAGCCAGCATATTAAGATGTTTATAATTAGAGGCAATTTGTTTAAATAACTAGGTATGGATACTGATGTGCAAGAGAGGTGGAAAGGCTGTTTCCTTAAGCCAGCACTATAAAATATTTTATTCTCAGTGAGATGCTGCCATTTCATCGTGGGTTTCTAACACTGTGTATAGTTCCATCCACACAGTGCCTTTACTTCCATCCATTTCTAATCTCTTTATCCAGTACAGAGGATTTGGAGCCTATCCCAGTAAGCAACGGACACAAGGCAGAATACACCCTGGACGTAGCGCCAGTCCATCACAGGACAGACAGACACAAACACACACACACCAGGGCCAGTTTTCCCATAAACCAATTAACTTACCAGTATGTTTTGGAGTGCGAGAGGGAGTCATATCACACATATGGAGAAAAGCCATGTAACCCAGAGAGAACATGTAAACCCCACACACACAGGATGGCAGGAATTGAACCTAGGACCCCAGTGCTGCAAGATAGCAATGCTAACCACTTCGCCACCATTATAAATGGATGGATAGCTTAGTTATCTTTCTAGTTCACAGGTTTGCATGCATAATTTAATTTTGAAAGCCACTGAGACATCAGGTACTACTGTTGTATTTATGAAAAAGAAACAAAACAAAAAACATACTAACTGTGCCATCCTACTCCTTAGTTAATACATTTTATTATTCATAAACAGTTAACATTGTTAGCAAAATATTTTGAATTATATTTAACCCTATTTTTTCTTTAGTTTTGTATTTAACTTATTATATGATAGTCAGACTTAATGTATATTTGAACAATGAAAATATATTTTTACAAGATGCGGGGGAAAGTGCAACAGCTTATTACAGTGCTAAATTTAATATTATTGATTGCTAATAGTTTATGCTAACACCTAACTTTCTTAATTAGATGTATTTAAAACAGTGAACTAAGTGTAACATACTATTCAGAAATACAATCGAAAATAGTTTTGTGGTGTTTGTATGGATGAAACGTTTCTAAAATGTATAACGTAACAAAATTAAAGACGATTAAAATCTGTAATCTTTCCACTTGTAATGTCATTAGACAGAACAACACGTTTCTGGTTTGTTTTAATTAGTATTAGTTAGTAGTTAGTAGTTTTAGTTTAATTAGTTTTGCAATTCGCACTGATTCCCTTGCGAAGATATGGACTTAAGAATATTCGTGCCTGGTCAAAAAATGGCATTAAGCACTTAAAATTAATATGGTTAATAATAGTAAACTGTAACATGCTGTAACAAGATCGGTTAAACTGCGAAGAAAATGCTTTCAGAGAAAATGTTTCAGGTGTGAAGAACATAGATCTCCAATGCAATTTCAACCAAACCTGTTCCCACACACCCTGCCCCCACTACCATTAGAATATACACAAAGCACTGAAATCTTTCGAGCTAATGATCAGGTGACCCGAGAGAGAGCGAGAGAAACACCAAGGGGTGCGGAACCAGGGAACTATTTACATGGAAAACGGGCGATCTCCCCAGACTGTCCGCCCGTTTCACTGTTACCTGGATACCTCTTTATTTAGAACTCACTAACACTGATTTTTAGTTTAGAAGGATTCAAGTAGGGTTTTAGATGAAAGGCAGCGACCTTAATCAAGCCCAAATCATAATTGAACCCATTCAGAGCCTACATTACATTTTAGCGTTTCATTCTGAGCAGAAGACCCTCACACCTGAAGAAGGCTTGCGTTTTCTCTCTTCTCTTTTAAGCATGTGTACAATGTGTAATACAATTACAATGCTGTAATACAATTTGAATCGTATGAGGGTGGGGGGGAGGTGTCTTTCGCTGGAAATCTCGCCTGCTTCTACTTTACGAGTACAACCCCCTCTCTGCCGGAGTGCTGGCTGTGACGAATTAAACCGGTTTCACAGGTTTCAATCACAGACCATGTGACATGGGAGTCAGGAAACTAACACACAGCGCCACCGGATTTGATAACACTATAAAAACGCTATAAAATAATGTGACTAGGCACAGAACAAGTTTACAGCACAGTACAATAATAAATGCTGACCATGACTTTAGAAGCATAAATTGCCTTACACTCAATTTAAACACAAGCTGTCTTTAGCCCTCTAAGCTGGTTCATACAGAAATGTAGAGATCCAGGCTCAGAACACACAGCTTCATTAGCGAAAACATATGCAGGACAACTAGAGAAGACGTTTTACAGAGGATGGATTTTTAGAAACATCCCATCAGTGACATCACTGAAGTCAACTCCTAGGTACTGTAACTGTCGTGTGGATAGTTTCACAAGAATCAGACAAAGGTTTAAGCATCGCTTGTTCTAGATAAAACTGCAAAAAAAAACAACAACAACCCATAATGTACTTCTTTGCGGCTCTGTTTGCCCAAATCATATATTCACAACGTGAAATCTAGAAAATAATATTACGTAACCAAAATCCGCAATATGGAAACAGAACCTGTGTAATTGTTGATAGATGATGTACTCGTAACATTTTTTCAAGACGAACTACAACATTTAAAAAATGACTTGTATGTACTTGATACAGATGCAGCCATTCAAAATGCGCGGGCGATACCGCATTATTTTGCAGTACGCTGTACGCAGTCTACCGCAAGCTACCGGTAAATACCGCGAGTTACCGTAAATTCTCCTATAATACGACAAGCAAAATAATAGTATCCGGAATTTCCGCAAGGTGGAGCTAATAAAGCTCAACCTCTCATGTTTGAGCTGTGGCCATCAAAGTCTTTAACGAAGATATTACTAATAGTATTAATAATGAATGACCTTGGACAAGCTGTAAGTGTAAACTCAAAGTATTGCCCTGGTCAACATTTTTTTTTTCATTGACCATCTTTGTAAAAGTAACACCACAGCATTTCGCAATCACGCATTTGTTTCCAATCATGAAAAGTACAGTGATTCATCATGCCTTTCACATGCTCATAAAAGAGATTGATTTAGGAACATAAACATATTACCGTATGCAAACTGTACTGTATACAGTATGTATATGTATATTTAATGTCTTAACTGTGCCCGTTTAAGTATTGACTATTCATATCTAATTTTACCACTGAAGGGAAATCTTAGTAGCTGAGCATAAAAAGAATAGGAGCATACTGCAACGCGTGTGAAGGCCATAAACGATATTAATTTTGGAACATAAACATACAGCATATGGCTGGTCTCGGTACTTTAAAGAAAACATACACGAAACATGGTTTCATTATGACCAGAATCTGTCTTGAGATATTTTTAACTTGATTTACAGTATTTGAGAGGTATGTCTTAACACCGATACTACAGTGCTTAAGTACTGCTCACGTATATGTTTCTAGGTTTATATTATGCATTTCATAAGGTCAAATTACTTTTGAGCAACTAATAAGAAGCGCGAAACGGTATGCGTTTTAGTTTCGTTTCGTGCTGGGACCCGTGGATTGATTAGAGATATCAAGTACATACAAGTCATTTTTTAAATGTTGTAGTTCGTCTTGAAAAAATGTTACGAGTACATCATCTATCAACAATTACACAGGTTCTGTTTCCATATTGCGGATTTTGGTTACGTAATATTATTTTCTAGATTTCTCGTTGTGAATATATGATTTGGGCAAACAGAGCCGCAAAGAAGTACATTATGGGTTGTTGTTTTTTTTATGCAGTTTTATCTAGAACAAGCGATGCTTAAACCTTTGTCTGATTCTTGTGAAACTATCCACACGACAGTTACAGTACCTAGGAGTTGACTTCAGTGATGTCACTGATGGGATGTTTCTAAAAATCCATCCTCTGTAAAACGTCTTCTCTAGTTGTCCTGCATATGTATTCGCTAATGAAGCTGTGTGTTCTGAGCCTGGATCTCTACATTTCTGTATGAACCAGCTTAGAGGGCTAAAGACAGCTTGTGTTTAAATTGAGTGTAAGGCAATTTATGCTTCTAAAGTCATGGTCAGCATTTATTATTGAACTGTGCTGTAAACTTGTTCTGTGCCAAGTCACATTATTTTATAGCGTTTTTATAGCGTTATCAAATCCGGTGGAGTTTCCTGACTCCCATGTCACATGGTCTGTGATTGAAACTTGTAAAACCGGTTTAATTCGTCACAGCCAGCACTCCAGTTGTAAAGTAGAAGCAGGCGAGATTTCCAGCGAAAAACACCTCCCCCTTCTTCAGGTGTGAGGGTCTTCTGCTCAGAATGAAACGCTAAAATGTAATGTAGGCTCTGAATGGGTTCAATTGTGATTTGGGCTTGATTAAGGTCGCTGCCTTTCATCTAAAACCCTACTTGAATCCTTCTAAACTAAAAATCAGTGTTTGTGAGTTCTAAATAAAGAGGTATCCAGGTAACAGTGAAACGGGCGGACAGTCTGGGGAGATCGCCCGTTTTCCATGTAAATAGTTCCCTGGTTCCGCACCCCTTGGTGTTTCTCTCGCTCTCTCTCTCGGGTCACCTGATCATTAGCTCGAAAGATTTCAGTGCTTTGTGTATATTCTAATGGTAGTGGGGGCAGGGTGTGTGGGAACAGGTTTGGTTGAAATTGCATTGGAGATCTATGTTCTTCACACCTGAAACATTTTCTCTGAAAGCATTTTCTTCGCAGTTTAACCGATCTTGTTACAGCATGTTACAGTTTACTATTATTAACCATATTAATTTTAAGTGCTTAATGTAAAATCTTGTAAAAATATATTTTCATTGTTCAAATATACATTAAGTCTGACTATCATATAATAAGTTAAATACAAAACTAAAGAAAAAATAGGGTTAAATATAATTCAAAATATTTTGCTAACAATGTTAACTGTTTATGAATAATAAAATGTATTAGCTAAGGAGTAGGATGGCACAGTTGTTAGTATGTTTTTTGTTTTGTTTCTTTTTCATAAATACAACAGTAGTACCTGATGTCTCAGTGGCTTTCAAAATTAAATTATGCATGCAAACCTGTGAACTAGAAAGATAACTAAGATGTCCATCCATTTATAATGGTGGCGAAGTGGTTAGCATTGCTATCTTGCAGCACTGGGGTCCTAGGTTCAATTCCTGCCATCCTGTGTGTGTGGGGTTTACATGTTCTCTCTGGGTTACATGGTTTTTCTCCATATGTGTGATATGACTCCCTCTCGCACTCCAAAACATACTGGTAAGTTAATTGGTTTATGGGAAAACTGGCCCTGGTGTGTGTGTGTTTGTGTCTGTCTGTCCTGTGATGGACTGGCGCTATGTCCAGGGTGTACTCTGCCTTGTGTCCGTTGCTTCCTTAAAATCTAAAATATGAGCTCTACTTGCCACTTACAGTACCAACAGTACCAGCTAACTTTAGTAGTGACATTTTCATGGATCTTTTTAACAATAAAATTTACAACATCAGACTTCAGACACAATTAAACAGGCCTCAAAAAAGTCTGGTACAAACATTTTCAGCATGGAATAAACCGTTACTTTAATGGTATAAACCTTAAATGGATTCATATTCTCAATACGATTTGGTGCTCAGTAACATGACTTAGAAAATGACAGAAGACATACGTATCATGCTTATCCTTCTATTTTTCATAATCGTAAACTCCTTAAGGCAGTTACATTTTCTCTGTTCTGACCTGGAGTTACAGAGAAATTTAAATTCTAATAAGAGATTTGTAATGAGGAAAGTCATACCAATCACTCATACAGTACCAGGATTTGCAATTACAATACAAATACTTTCTTTCTGTATGTGTTTATTTTGCAGTTTGAGTCTATGGCATTCCTTTGGGGGTCTATACTCCAAGGCATGACTTTTTTATGTATAAACATCAGTATTTACTGCTATTAATTACTGTACGATTTATAGTTGAAATCTGAGCCTAGATATAAAGTTAGATATAAAGTTAAAATCTCGACAAAGCAATGTAGGAAATACAGAGAAAATAAATCCTTTCTGACATCTAAAATCAGTTTCGATCAAGGTCTCTAAAACGAACAAGAAAAAGAAGATTTTCGGAGGGCAATTACGCTGTGTTTATATAGAATAAGTGATTTATGAGCAATCTAATTTCTTGTTCGTTTAAAACAGTGAAATGTCAGCTGTAAAAGATCGCACCAGAAACAGCACTCTCTCTGCCTGTCATAGACGTTCAGGAAAGGCTGAATGAAGTCATGTCAAGTACAATAATTCGGAGATCAATAATAACAGTTGTAGGACAGTATATAAGGAGGATAAGGATTTTGAAGTTGACTCGAAATCTGATAGGTAACCAGTGCAAGGACTTGAAAACAGGTGTAATGCATCCCTGATAGGATTCTTGCTGTCATATTCTGAACATATTGAAGATTGCTCAGTGTGGATTTAATTTCCTCAGTGAACAGGATGTGCATTTATTAATTCTAGAAAAAAACTCGATTTCTCTAGTTCTTAGTTTCTCTAGTTCCCTTTAAAATAAACTATTATTCCACAATGCAGAGTATTACATGGCCAGTATTTACACATGATATTTGTGATTTAAAGAAATTAACACAAGCAGCTTTTGGAGATTTAAGTGTTGGCTGAGTTATTGCAGGATAAAAGACTAGAGATGTTGGCAAGAAGAAGATAGTTTGGGGAAAGCTGAGGAATACACTTATAACAAGAACACTTCCTAATGGGGTTAGGCATACTTTTGATGAAGATGATGAAGTTAACAGACTATATGTTTACATAGATACTGAAATAAGGATTGTATTTTAGATTATGTGTAGTTGCTGGCATTGAACTGTGTTGGATGCACATGAATTGAGGGAATGGGCAAACATAGCTGATGCGGATCCACAGAGCCAGCATATTAAGATGTTTATAATTATAGGCAATTTGTTTAAATAACTAGGTATGGATACTGATGTGCAAGAGAGGTGGAAAGGCTGTTTCCTTAAGATATAAAATATTTTAATAAAATAATAAAATGTTTTATTCTCAGTGAGATGCTGCCATTTCATAGTGGGTTTCTAACACTGTGTATAGTTCCATCCACACAGTGCCTTTACTTCCATCCATTTCTAATCTCTTTATCCAGTACAGAGGATTTGGAGCCTATCCCAGTAAGCGACGGACACAAGGCAGAATACACCCTGGACATAGCGCCAGTCCATCACAGGACAGACAGACACAAACACACACACACCAAGGCCAGTTTAAATCTAACCTCAGAACCTTTCTTTTCAGAAGACTTAGTGTCTGTATCTGCTTCATTTTCTAATTTTGGTAGCACCTCTAACTGCTTGTCTTTCTTATATGCATTTACTTTGTAATCTGTGGTCCTTTCATCTGTTTTTACATCTACTGTATTGCTTTGAGATGCCACCTTTAATGGTGATATATCAAATAAAGTTTTTTATTATTGTTATAGGGAAACATGATCAGATTGTCCCTGGTTCAGAAAAAAAGATCTAAAGTATACTAGTTTGTCACTCTTCTAATTCCCTTTGCTAAATGACTTTTCATACTAATCTGATCAATCTAACTGCCAGTTTTCTGTGCTTTCTCTATCCTGCTAGATTTGCAATTATTCTGAAAATTTTCATCTTGAAATAACTCATTTCTAAATACCTTTTTCACTGTTAACATCTTGCAGCAACTCTGCGACAAAATATACACTCTGACAGTTCATCCTGCTACCAACATTAAATAGAACAAATCTTAAGATTTCTATATTTATGTCTTTATTTAGTGATTTCATTAGTGACAAAGGCTAAACTTTCTTGGAAAAATGTCTTTTATGTGTTGCGGAAAAAACTGACTTGCTTTAACAAAATATGTTTACAAATCCTTTCACCTGGCATTTTCGTAGTTAGAAATTATGGAACGCTCTGTTAAAAGCAAGGGAGTTTTTATGTCCGTTGCAGTTCTTTTGCAACATGAATATAATTATATCGTTATTAATTTCTTGAGATACGCGATTCCATATTATATTCCCTTTTAATCAAATTCTAAAAGTATGCTTGTTGACTCCGGTATCGTGTTAGTTAAAGACTTCGATGCTTAAAATGTTTAGGGAGAAATGGAATACTGGTGTGTATTTTTTTCTTTAAAGTACCAAGACCAGCCATATACTGTATGTTTATGTTCCAAAATTAATATCGTTTATGGCCTTCACACGCGTTGCAGTATGCTCCTATTCTTTTTATGCTCAGGCACTAAGTAAAAGGAGATGCTTCATATTGCTTGACTAATTTTAAAAACTAAGTTAGAAATGCAGACGCTCCCTCGGTGCGCTGCTCTGGTGCGCCGGCTCTTACACAGTGCCTGTCTGCCGTAAGCGTTACAATATACATACCCAACACTGCTTGTACCCATCTGTCATGCAAATAAAACACCTTGAATTGAATTGAATTGAGGGGAGAAGGGGGGGATACTAAAGCCAATACTGGCTCAATGGGCTTTGACGTGCTAATGCGTTGGTTTAACAGTCCGGGTGTGGCAGGCTTCCAATGTCAACTCGACTCGATTGGAAGACAATGAACGTATTTTAGCCCTAAATGAATTAATAGCAAACATGGTTTACATAAAATACATTTTTCCAAGAAAGTTTATAATAATACGATCTATAGTTGAAATCTGAGCCTACTTTAAAAATAAAGGAAAAGCATTTTCAGAGAGCAATCACGCTGTGTTTATGTAGAAAAAGCGATTAGGTTTATGAGCAATCTAATTACCTAATCGCTTAAAACGCTATATAAAATAAAGTTTATTTAGAGATGAATGATCAATGTGGTAGTTTAAATAATGTGAGTCAGGAAACTAACACAGCGCCACCGGATTTAATAACGCAATAAAAACGCTATAAAATAATGTGACACAGTACAGCACAGTACAATAATATTGACCATGACTTTAGAAGCATAAATTACCTTACACTCAATTTAAACACAAGCTGTCTTTCTGTATGAACCTCTAAGCTGGTTCATACAGAAAATGTAGAAATGCATTAGCCTGATTATGATTAAAAACACATAATTAAACACGCGTTTGCGATTTAAATCAGAACACGATTTAAATCAATATAAATGTTTATATTGTAACGCATACTGTCCAGCCTCCATTTCTCTATAAAAATTTACTGTTGCACACACACACACAATAGAAGCGGGAACCGCTGTCAGAAGGGAAGATATGTTCAAAATATCGCAAATATCGATCATGTTGCGATATTTTGAAATATAAAAGTCAACTGATTGTCCATAATATCGCTTACCTATTTTTTCGAAGAAATGTTTGTTAAAATAAAAGTTCAGCACCAGCTGGATTCGAACACACAACCTACCAGTTGGTAGTCACGCACCTAGACCAGTAGGCTACAAGAGAACTCACATGATCAGGCAGGCGAAACAGCCCTACACAGCCCTGCCGCAGTACACGGATATAATCATACCGTTATTAAATTCTTTAGATACGCGATTCCATATTATATTCCCTTTTAATCAAATTCTAAAAGTATGCTTGTTGACTCCGGTATCACGTTAGTTAAAGACTTCGAAGCTTACAATGTTTAGGGAGAAATGGAATAACGGTGTGTATTTTTTTCTTTAAAGTACCAAGACCAGCTATATACTGTATGTTTACGTTCCAAAATTAATATCGTTTATGGCCTTCACACGCGTTACAGTATGCTCCTATTCTTTTTATGCTCAGCTACTAAGATTTCCCTTCAGTGGTAAAATTCAATATCTACAACGGGCACAGTAAAGACGTTTACAGTAAGTCTTTCTACGACAGACCAACGGACCACGAGTGCCCCTGTCGGTCAACCAATCACGCACCGCGGTATGCCGTGTCATCATACCTGCGGTATCTGTACCGCGGTGTCTGTGCCGCGCACTTTGAATGGCTGCATCTGTATCTCTAATCAATCCACGGGTCCCAGCACAAAAACGAAACTAAAACGCATACCGTTTCGCGCTTCTTATTAGTTGCTCAAAAGTAATTTGACCGTATGAAATGCATAATATAAACCTAGAAACATATACGTGAGCAGTACTTAAGCACTGTAGTATCGGTGTTAAGACATACCTCTCAAATACTGTAAATCAAGTTAAAAATATCTCAAGACAGATTCTGGTCATAATGAAACCATGTTTCGTGTATGTTTTCTTTAAAGTACCAAGACCAGCCATATACTGTATGTTTATGTTCCAAAATTAATATCGTTTATGGCCTTCACACGCGTTGCAGTATGCTCCTATTCTTTTTATGCTCAGCTACTAAGATTTCCCTTCAGTGGTAAAATTAGATATGAATAGTCAATACTTAAACGGGCACAGTTAAGACATTAAATATACATATACATACTGTATACAGTACAGTTTGCATACGGTAATATGTTTATGTTCCTAAATCAATCTCTTTTATGAGCATGTGAAAGGCATGGTGAATCACTGTACTTTTCATGATTGGAAACAAATGCGTGATTGCGAAATGCTGTGGTGTTACTTTTACAAAGACGGTTGATGAAAAAAAGAATGTTGACCAGGGCAATACTTTGAGTTTACACTTACAGCTTGTCCAAGGTCATTCATTATTAATACTATTAGTAATATCTTCGTTAAAGACTTTGATGGCCACAGCTCAAACATGAGAGGTTGAGCTTTATTAGCTCCACCTTGCGGAAATTCCGGATACTATTATTTTGCTTGTCGTATTATAGGAGAATTTACGGTAACTCGCGGTATTTACCGGTAGCTTGCGGTAGACTGCGTACAGCGTACCGCAAAATAATGCGGTATCGCCCGTGCATTTTGAATGGCTGCATCTGTAGGCTGCCAAAAGTCTCCGAAACCAAATTTTGATAGCAGAAAATTCTCACTCGTCCAGAAGTTCCCTTGGGACCCAACATCCAGCACAGAGTGGTAAAAAAGCGTCTTTTTTAGAGACCCTTACAGCGTGCATTGGTGGTTCAGTAGTCGAATTCTCGCCTGCCACGCGGGAGGCCCGGGTTCGATTCCCGGCCAATGCAGTGGCTTTTGCAGCGAGCGGCTCCATCACTTGCATCCCCTTTCAACTCGCAACTGAAAACCCTCTGAAGCTTAGAAGCTGTGAGCCAGGTCAGTACCCGGATGAGGGTGACCTACAGGGAAAAGCAAAGCTTACAGCTGGAAGCGGTGTTAATGGAGCCAGCGGTGGGGCACTCACCCTGAGGTCTGTGCGGGTCCCAATGCCCCAGTATAGTGACGGAGACGCTGTGTGGTAAAAAGGCGCCGTCTTTTGGATGAGATGTAAATCCGAGGTCATAGCTCTCTGTGGTCATTAAAAGTGACCACCAAAACCTTTGACAAAAGCTCTTGGTAATTGATGGTCTTCAATAATGCTTCTCCTTTAGGTACATTTGAAATCAGCTGAAAAATGCTGTGAAATGGGGGGGCACTTCAGGCCAGTGTAGGATTTGGGATACAAGAACCATTAAACAGCACGAGAAAGCCCGTACACTGAATCGCAGGGCTTTCTATTCAAAGAAGGACAAAAGAAATTTCTCTGAATTCCATTTTTTGCAGCACAGCGAAGACAGCGGGCACGAGGCCTGTTAGCTCAGTTGGTTAGAGCGTGGTGCTAATAACGCCAAGGTCGCGGGTTCGATCCCCGTTCGGGCCAGGCAGTCTCCTCCGCTCTTGCCAAAACCCGTTACTGTGGTGAGATTGGTGGTTTTGCAAAGACGCCACATACTGCCGACAGACGAGAGTGTTGCGGGAGAAGAGAGAAGTGATGGAAGATTGAAGAGTGTCCTAGGTGGAGCTAAGATGAAGTGTCACAATTGCCTAGGGGAGGATTTCAAATGTTTAAGATGGTAAAAATAACCGGAAGTGATCCCCCAGTCCAGCGCAGTCTGACGTACTTCTGTCATATAAAGTGAAACTAGATGTCGAACTGGAGCCTCACCATTTGCATAAGTGAGGCTCCATTTATACATCTAGTTTCACTTTAAATGACAAAACTGAAGAGACTTAAAAGAGCTGGAGAGGATTTCTTACAACTTTTGAGCCGGCACAGTTTTCGAAAACGTTTTCTTCACGCTGCACTGTACAACACAGACAGCCAAGAGTCTCCAAAACAAAACGAATTGACAGATAGGAGAAAAGTCCCACTCGTCCTAAAGTTCCCAAAATCCAGAACTGAGCGTAAACAAAGTGTTCAAGTACCGTGGGAATGCTACCCCTAATCCTAGCTGGAGTTTGAGCGTCTGGTTCAGAGTTTGCTCAAGAGTTTACCTTTCACAGATGCGCAAAGATGAATGTTGAGGGTGCACGCTTCAAGGCGCCTTACAGTGCAGGGAGTGATTAGAGACTATTCGTGACGTGTGCTCGTTCCCATATACCGTACGCCCCGGGTTGCAGTGCTAGGATGACGTCCAATACCGCTTCGGCACGTAACGGCATTATATTCAAGTGCAGGACGTGAGGGTTTTATTTTGTTCGTTTTGTTCTGCTCTGCTTTGCTTTGTTTTGCTTTCCATGGCGTTCGTAAGAGGGTCAATAAAAAGGCGATTCCTGCGTCTAACACGAATGTGAGAGCTATTTCAAGTGCGGCTTCTAAAATGCTTGTAGACATTTGTCTGTTGTTGATTGTTTTTTTGGGTCTAACAAAGTGCCATTTTCCTGTCCGGACGGGGAGACTATATCATTCCCACATGAAGCAACCCTTAATTCCTCTGAGGCGTGTCTGTCTGCAAGGCTTGTATTTTGGAAAGGTTTTTTTTTTAATGGAGATCGACTTTGAAAAAGGTTTCCGCCGGCGCCTCGCGATCCATGTGAGATTGTAGCAAGAACGCAACAACGGCGGCGCTCGCTGTAGTTGTGGCCGAGTGTTTAAGGCGATGGACTAGAAATCCATTGGGGTCTCCCCGCGCAGGTTCGAATCCTGCCGACTACGGTGTCCTCCTCACGTCGTCGTGTGCCGGCGCAAGCAAGGAAAAGTGCCTTTCTGCTTTTCCTGGTGGTTTTAAAACGCGAGATCGCTTGTACCCGCTGCCTTGGAAAGAAATGTCTACATGTTTACTTGCACATTGTCTATTGTTTGTTTGTACATTGTCTTGATGCACTGTTTGCACTTTGTCTTGTTTTTTACACTTGTTTTACAATCGAGAGACCTTCTGTAAGTAAGAATTCCATTGTACCAGTACCGGTTACATATGGCAATAAAGTTCAAGTTCAAATGCTTCAGCGTCCGCAAACGGCATTTTGCAGCTGGAAGCAGATGGCGACGCTTTTTGCGGTCGCGTATCTTGTGCCCCATTTCCGGCCTTTAACATTGAATCAATAAAGCTGTTAAACCGACCCCATAGGTGCTTTTCTTACAACTTTTGATCTGACTCAGTTTCGGAATGCAATTCCTGAACACTGCGAGAGACAACCTACAGATGCAGCCATTCAAAATGAGCGGTAAAAACCCGTGGTACAGTAACCAACCCGCAGGGCATCGTAGGGCACCGCGGTAAGTGATTGGCTGGCCAAAATGACCGACAGGGGCACTCGTGGTGCATTGGTTGGTAGTGAAAAGATTTAATCATTTAATGTCTTTACTGTGCACATTTCAATCCGCTTAGTTTTGAATATTTATATGGAATTTTACCACTAAAGGGAAATTTTAGTAGCTGAGCATAAAAAGAAGAGGAGCATAACGCATCTGAAGGTCATAAACGATATTAATTTAGGAACATAAACATTACTGTATGTACATAAACTGTACTGTGTATGGCTGGTCTTGATAGTTTAAAGAAAAAATACACACCAGTCTTCCATTTCTCCCTAAACATTTTAAGCATGAAAGTTTTATGAAACGGTACCCAAATATGTGATTGCTGTATAGAATGAATTTTAATTTTTAAAAATTATTTAACACGAAAATTAAGCTGTTTACATCTTCCGCCTGAGAACAGTCCGTTGCTTCCCAACGCAGAAACACAGCCACTAACTAGCAAAGAGAGGACATTAGCTAGCCAATATGATAAAGAAATAAATGATTATTTTGTTTATTTCTTTTGCACATTTATTTGAACATTTCCATCGATTGTACAAGCACTTGGAAACTGTCCAATCCCTAGTTCATCAAGCATTTACCGGTCTGGTGCCGGTCTGTGTCTTCTAGGATATAATGCCAGCGAACTCTTGTTTTTATGTCCACTATACCTACGCTGGGCAAACGTTCCGAGGTCAAATTCTTCCAGCACGGGGGTACCTTTAAAGCGGAGACGACGGCACCGAAATTTTTTGGCGCACCTTCTCTTTAAAGCCCTGGCCAAATATGAAGACAGTACGTACAGTTATAATTCAAACGGAATTAAAAACTACACATCCCAGTTACCATGGTGGTGCTTGTGATCATTGCGTTTAACCAACGAAACAGGGCGAAAAATCAGTCACATGACTTTGGGGCAGAGTTTCGAAAGCTTAACCTATCAGCAACAAAGCGAAATTTACACGATAGGCTACTTCAAACTGTCAGTTACACGACTGTGTATGTCGCTTAAGCCACTCCTATTTGGCATTTTAGTTATGGAGGCGAGAAGACGCCCCCCCCCCCCCGCTCTGGGTGTCTGATTTGCCGCCATCTTTAACTGTTCGGTGTCCGAATCGGAGTAGCTACGCGTACGAAATAAAGTTAATCCCAACTACAAAACATATATTTTTGTGGTAAGAGGGCGCAAAACATCAGTATTTACTGCTATTAATTACTGTACGATTTATAGTTGAAATCTGAGCCTAGATATAAAGTTAGATATAAAGTTAAAATCTCGACAAAGCAATGTAGGAAATACAGAGAAAATAAATCCTTTCTGACATCTAAAATCAGTTTCGATCAAGGTCTCTAAAACGAACAAGAAAAAGAGGATTTTCGGAGGGCAATTACGCTGTGTTTATATAGAATAACTGATTTATGAGCAATCTAATTTCTTGTTCGTTTAAAACAGTGAAATGTCAGCTGCAAAAGATCGCACCAGAAACAGCACTCTCTCTGCTTGTCATAGACGTTCAGGAAAGGCTGAATGAAGTCATGTCAAGTACAATAATTCGGTGATCAATAATAACAGTTGTAGGACAGTATATAAGGAGGATAAGGATTTTGAAGTTGACTCGAAATCTGATAGGTAACCAGTGCAAGGACTTGAAAACAGGTGTAATGCATCCCTGATAGGATTCTTGCTGTCATATTCTGAACATATTGAAGATTGCTCAGTGTGGATTTAATTTCCCCAGTGAACAGGATGTGCATTTATTGATTCTAGAAAAAAAGCCTTTCTTGATTTCTCTAGTTCACTTTAAAATAAACTATTATTCCACAATGCAGAGTATTACATGGCCAGTATTTACACATGATATTTGTGATTTAAAGAAATTAACACAAGCAGCTTTTGGAGATTTAAGTGTTGGCTGAGTTATTGCAGGATAAAAGACTAGAGATGTTGGCAAGAAGAAGATAATTTGGGGAAAGCTGAGGAATACACTTATAACAAGAACACTTCCTATTGGGGTTAGGCATACTTTTGATGAAGATGAAGTTAACAGACTATATGTTTACATAGATACTGAAATAAGGATTGTATTTTAGATTATGTGTAGTTGCTGGCATTGAACTGTGTGTTGGATGCACATGAATTGAAGGAATGGGCAAACATAGCTGATGCGGATCCACAGAGCCAGCATATTAAGATGTTTATAATTAGAGGCAATTTGTTTAAATAACTAGGTATGGATACTGATGTGCAAGAGAGGTGGAAAGGCTGTTTCCTTAAGCCAGCACTATAAAATATTTTATTCTCAGTGAGATGCTGCCATTTCATCGTGGGTTTCTAACACTGTGTATAGTTCCATCCACACAGTGCCTTTACTTCCATCCATTTCTAATCTCTTTATCCAGTACAGAGGATTTGGAGCCTATCCCAGTAAGCAACGGACACAAGGCAGAATACACCCTGGACGTAGCGCCAGTCCATCACAGGACAGACAGACACAAACACACACACACCAGGGCCAGTTTTCCCATAAACCAATTAACTTACCAGTATGTTTTGGAGTGCGAGAGGGAGTCATATCACACATATGGAGAAAAACCATGTAACCCAGAGAGAACATGTAAACCCCACACACACAGGATGGCAGGAATTGAACCTAGGACCCCAGTGCTGCAAGATAGCAATGCTAACCACTTCGCCACCATTATAAATGGATGGATATCTTAGTTATCTTTCTAGTTCACAGGTTTGCATGCATAATTTAATTTTGAAAGCCACTGAGACATCAGGTACTACTGTTGTATTTATGAAAAAGAAACAAAACAAAAAACATACTAACAACTGTGCCATCCTACTCCTTAGTTAATACATTTTATTATTCATAAACAGTTAACATTGTTAGCAAAATATTTTGAATTATATTTAACCCTATTTTTTCTTTAGTTTTGTATTTAACTTATTATATGATAGTCAGACTTAATGTATATTTGAACAATGAAAATATATTTTTACAAGATGCGGGGGAAAGTGCAACAGCTTATTACAGTGCTAAATTTAATATTATTGATTGCTAATAGTTTATGCTAACACCTAACTTTCTTAATTAGATGTATTTAAAACAGTGAACTAAGTGTAACATACTATTCAGAAATACAATCGAAAATAGTTTTGTGGTGTTTGTATGGATGAAACGTTTCTAAAATGTATAACGTAACAAAATTAAAGACGATTAAAATCTGTAATCTTTCCACTTGTAATGTCATTAGACAGAACAACACGTTTCTGGTTTGTTTTAATTAGTATTAGTTAGTAGTTAGTAGTTTTAATTTAATTAGTTTTGCAATTCGCACTGATTCCCTTGCGAAGATATGGACTTAAGAATATTCGTGCCTGGTCAAAAAATGGCATTAAGCACTTAAAATTAATATGGTTAATAATAGTAAACTGTAACATGCTGTAACAAGATCGGTTAAACTGCGAAGAAAATGCTTTCAGAGAAAATGTTTCAGGTGTGAAGAACATAGATCTCCAATGCAATTTCAACCAAACCTGTTCCCACACACCCTGCCCCCACTACCATTAGAATATACACAAAGCACTGAAATCTTTCGAGCTAATGATCAGGTGACCCGAGAGAGAGCGAGAGAAACACCAAGGGGTGCGGAACCAGGGAACTATTTACATGGAAAACGGGCGATCTCCCCAGACTGTCCGCCCGTTTCACTGTTACCTGGATACCTCTTTATTTAGAACTCACTAACACTGATTTTTAGTTTAGAAGGATTCAAGTTGGGTTTTAGATGAAAGGCAGCGACCTTAATCAAGCCCAAATCATAATTGAACCCATTCAGAGCCTACATTACATTTTAGCGTTTCATTCTGAGCAGAAGACCCTCACACCTGAAGAAGGCTTGCGTTTTCTCTCTTCTCTTTTAAGCATGTGTACAATGTGTAATACAATTACAATGTGTAATTACAATGCTGTAATACAATTTGAATCGTATGAGGGTGGGGGGGAGGTGTCTTTCGCTGGAAATCTCGCCTGCTTCTACTTTACGAGTACAACCCCCTCTCTGCCGGAGTGCTGGCTGTGACGAATTAAACCGGTTTCACAGGTTTCAATCACAGACCATGTGACATGGGAGTCAGGAAACTAACACACAGCGCCACCGGATTTGATAACACTATAAAAACGCTATAAAATAATGTGACTAGGCACAGAACAAGTTTACAGCACAGTACAATAATAAATGCTGACCATGACTTTAGAAGCATAAATTGCCTTACACTCAATTTAAACACAAGCTGTCTTTAGCCCTCTAAGCTGGTTCATACAGAAATGTAGAGATCCAGGCTCAGAACACACAGCTTCATTAGCGAAAACATATGCAGGACAACTAGAGAAGACGTTTTACAGAGGATGGATTTTTAGAAACATCCCATCAGTGACATCACTGAAGTCAACTCCTAGGTACTGTAACTGTCGTGTGGATAGTTTCACAAGAATCAGACAAAGGTTTAAGCATCGCTTGTTCTAGATAAAACTGCAAAAAAAAACAACAACCCATAATGTACTTCTTTGCGGCTCTGTTTGCCCAAATCATATATTCACAACGTGAAATCTAGAAAATAATATTACGTAACCAAAATCCGCAATATGGAAACAGAACCTGTGTAATTGTTGATAGATGATGTACTCGTAACATTTTTTCAAGACGAACTACAACATTTAAAAAATGACTTGTATGTACTTGATATCTCTAATCAATCCACGGGTCCCAGCACAAAAACGAAACTAAAACGAATACCGTTTCGCGCTTCTTATTAGTTGCTCAAAAGTTATTTGACCGTATGAAATGCATAATATAAACCTAGAAACATATATGTGAGCAGTACTTAAGCACTGTAGTATCGGTGTTAAGACATACCTCTCAAATACTGTAAATCAAGTTAAAAATATCTCAAGACCGATTCTGGTCATAATGAAACCATGTTTCGTGTATGTTTTCTTTAAAGTACCAAGACCAGCCATATACTGTATGTTTATGTTCCAAAATTAATATCGTTTATGGCCTTCACACGCGTTGCAGTATGCTCCTATTCTTTTTATGCTCAGCTACTAAGATTTCCCTTCAGTGGTAAAATTAGATATGAATATTCAATACTTAAACGGGCACAGTTAAGACATTAAATATACATATACATACTGTATACAGTACAGTTTTCATACGGTAATATGTTTATGTTCCTAAATCAATCTCTTTTATGAGCATGTGAAAGGCATGGTGAATCGATTCTCAAAAATTACTGTACTTTGCATGATTGGAAACAAATGCGTGATTGCGAAATGCTGTAGTGTTACTTTTACAAAGACGGTCGATGAAAAAAAGAATGTTGACCAGGGCAATACTTTGAGTTTACACTTACAGCTTGTCCAAGGTCATTCATTATTAATACTATTAGTAATATCTTCGTTAAAGACTTTGATGGCCACAGCTCAAACATGAGAGGTTGAGCTTTATTAGCTCCACCTTGCGGAAATTCCGGATACTATTATTTTGCTTGTCGTATTATAGGAGAATTTACGGTAACTCGCGGTATTTACCGGTAGCTTGCGGTAGACTGCGTACAGCGTACCGCAAAATAATGCGGTATCGCCCGTGCATTTTGAATGGCTGCATCTGTAGGCTGCCAAAAGTCTCCGAAACCAAATTTTGATAGCAGAAAATTCTCACTCGTCCAGAAGTTCCCTTGGGACCCAACATCCAGCACAGAGTGGTAAAAAAGCGTCTTTTTTGGAGACCCTTACAGCGTGCATTGGTGGTTCAGTGGTAGAATTCTCGCCTGCCACGCGGGAGGCCCGGGTTCGATTCCCGGCCAATGCAGTGGCTTTTGCAGCGAGCGGCTCCATCACTTGCATCCCCTTTCAACTCGCAACTGAAAACCCTCTGAAGCTTAGAAGCTGTGAGCCAGGTCAGTACCCGGATGAGGGTGACCTACAGGGAAAAGCAAAGCTTACAGCTGGAAGCGGTGTTAATGGAGCCAGCGGTGGGGCACTCACCCTGAGGTCTGTGCGGGTCCCAATGCCCCAGTATAGTGACGGAGACGCTGTGTGGTAAAAAGGCGCCGTCTTTTGGATGAGATGTAAATCCGAGGTCATAGCTCTCTGTGGTCATTAAAAGTGACCACCAAAACCTTTGACAAAAGCTCTTGGTAATTGATGGTCTTCAATAATGCTTCTCCTTTAGGTACATTTGAAATCAGCTGAAAAATGCTGTGAAATGGGGGGGCACTTCAGGCCAGTGTAGGATTTGGGATACAAGAACCATTAAACAGCACGAGAAAGCCCGTACACTGAATCGCAGGGCTTTCTATTCAAAGAAGGACAAAAGAAATTTCTCTGAATTCCATTTTTTGCAGCACAGCGAAGACAGCGGGCACGAGGCCTGTTAGCTCAGTTGGTTAGAGCGTGGTGCTAATAACGCCAAGGTCGCGGGTTCGATCCCCGTTCGGGCCAGGCAGTCTCCTCCGCTCTTGCCAAAACCCGTTACTGTGGTGAGATTGGTGGTAATGCAAAGACGCCACATACTGCCGACAGACGAGAGTGTTGCGGGAGAAGAGAGAAGTGATGGAAGATTGAAGAGTGTCCTAGGTGGAGCTAAGATGAAGTGTCACAATTGCCTAGCGGAGGATTTCAAATGTTTAAGATGGTAAAAATAACCAGAAGTGATCCCCCAGTCCAGCGCAGTCTGACGTACTTCTGTCATATAAAGTGAAACTAGATGTCGAACTGGAGCCTCACCATTTGCATAAGTGAGGCTCCATTTATACATCTAGTTTCACTTTAAATGACAAAACTGAAGAGACTTAAAAGAGCTGGAGAGGATTTCTTACAACTTTTGAGCCGGCACGGTTTTCGAAAACGTTTTCTTCACGCTGCACTGTACAACACAGACAGCCAAGAGTCTCCAAAACAAAACGAATTGACAGATAGGAGAAAAGTCCCACTCGTCCTAAAGTTCCCAAAATCCAGCACTGAGGGTAAACAAAGTGTTCAAGTAGCATGGGAATGCTACCCCTAATCCTAGCTGGAGTTTGAGCGTCTGGTTCAGAGTTTGCTCAAGAGTTTACCTTTCACAGATGTGCAAAGATGAATGTTGAGGGTGCACGCTTCAAGGCGCCTTACAGTGTAGGGAGTGATTAGAGACGATTCGTGACGTGTGCTCGTTCCCATATACCGTACGCCCCGGGTTGCAGTGCTAGGATGACGTCCAATACCGCTTCGGCACGTAACGGCATTATATTCAAGTGCAGGACGTGAGGGTTTTATTTTGTTCGTTTTGTTCTGCTCTGCTTTGCTTTGTTTTGCTTTCCATGGCGTTCGTAAGAGCGTCAATAAAAAGGCGATTCCTGCGTCTAACACGAATGTAAGAGCTATTTCAAGTGCGGCTTCTAAAATGCTTGTAGACATTTGTCTGTTGTTGATTGTTTTTTTGTGTCTAACAAAGTGCCATTTTCCTGTCCGGACGGGGAGACTTTATCATTCCCACATGAAGCCACCCTTAAGTCCTCTGAGGCGTGTCTGTCTGCAAGGCTTGTATTTTGGAAAGGTTTTTTTTTTTAATGGAGAACGACTTTGAAAAAGGTTTCCGCCGACGCCTCGCGATCCATGTGAGATTGTAGTAAGAACGCAGCAATAACAGTGCTTGCTGTAGTCGTGGCCGAGTGGTTAAGGCGATGGACTCGAAATCCATTGGGGACTCCCTGCGCAGGTTCAAATCCTGCCGACTACGGCGTCTGCCGCACGTTGTAGTGTGCCTGCGCGGCAGAGGCGAAGTGCCGCTTCTCCTTTTCTGGTACTATAAAAGCGCTAAATCGCTTGGACCCGCTGCCATGGAAATCAATTCTTCAGATAACCACACATTTTGCGTTCGCACGTCTGGTGCTCTACTTATGCCTTTGAAAATCGGATCAATAAAGCTCAAAGAACCGACACGATAGGTGCTCGTAAAGCACGCAGTAAAGAACTCTTATCAGCGAGGGTTTCAGTGGGTTAACTGAGGAGAAGGCGTGATCGCTAATTGTTGAGTTTTTATTTGGTGTTAGAAACACTCTTACTGTGCATGAAGTGCAACAAATGTAGCCACAGAAATTGCATCGCGCTTTCATTTATGCTATTGCAGACACCAACGTTGCCTAGATAGAAAACCGATAAAGCCGTGGGTTTGCTTGCCGGTCTGAAGGATCTCTCTTCGAATCTCTATCATTTGTCAATGGAAGTAAAAGGCGCTGCAATCTGATACGTTCACATTCAAACCCGCAGCTGTTGTTCGACTTTATTTCTTGACTAATTACAACTGAGTGTCGCATGAGCAGTTACGTAAAGTTGTCTGCTATATTTGAACACAAATGCCGTTCTTCAATTAAAACTAACAGTACATTGTCAGGGACATTCAGTTATATACAAACAAGAGACAGACAAGAGAATATTTCTACCTTTCATGTGGACTACGTGTTGACTTACTGATCGGAATAATTGAAATGTTCGGGTTCATAGCCGATGCAGTGCGTGCTAATTAGAACAGCAACGCTGGGCTCTCAGCACCGTACTGAGCCCAGGTGCAGTTCATTTACATGAAGGAAATCTCGTACTGGGTACGATTACACCCACATACAGTAAGTAGCACAGGCTACTTAGGGAGTAGCCGGATGCGTTTAAAAGTGACCCGAGCCAGGCAGGAGTCAAACCTACAATCTCCTGATCCGTAGTCAGACGCGTTATCCATTGCGCCACTGGCGTCACACTGCACGATTGTAACCCAGTGAGCTCAGCACTGTAACTTAACATTACATTACCCCCGGTCCATTCTTTTCCAAAAGTGAGAAACACCTGTTTTCTACATTCTGTCTGTTTAAAACCATATCTCTTTAAACCAAACCAAGAGTTTGTCCTTTGCACTGATATTCTGATTCATTTCGATTTCAAAGAAAAAAAAAACACTTTCTTCCAAAGCATCATAAAATTGTCCCTTCTTCCAGACTCTACTTCTCTCTTGTAGTAGTACAGCAGACCTTTCCAGGTGAGCAGATCACAGAGTCCGAAATGAGCTTCCTCCATCCAGCAAAGTACCTGAACATGACTCTGTCATCATAAAAGCACCCCTGTAGTAAAGCAATTAAATCCGAAATCAAGAGGGCAATTGCCTACTGAAGTTCAAGAAGTCATCAATTTTAACCTAGCAACACATTAAAGGCTGCATCTATACAAGTACGATCCTAGAAATGCTCACCAGATTACGTTTTAAGAAGGAACTGCGGCTCAGGTTCCGCTGAGATCTAAACTCGGATGGCAGGATTCAGAGTCCAGAGTTTGGACGGGTGGCGCACAGAGGGTCCATATACTGTAGATCCCTCAGTGATCTTCCGTGTGTTCAAACCGCCAGCGTGTGACTCCCCTGTCCCCGTGACCTCATTGCTCTGCTCTCGCCTCTGTGCAGCCGAGCCCGACTCATGGTAAAGTGGAAAAAAAATGCCCTCAACGTGTGATTTACTCTGGAGCGAGGACAGATGTCACCTTCTTATCATTGAAGAGGATGTACGTGATGTGGCGACTAGGTTCAATTTTTTATCCTCTTTAAAAGATTAAGGACTGGGTGAGCCTGATTTACTACCCTTTCAGCTAAGAACCCGACGTGCGGACCGTTTAAGCTGCGTAGACTCGGTCGTTTAACTCTTCTCCATTAGCAGGGTTAAGGTTAAAGAAAAAACATTGCTGACTTCTTTTTTGTTTTCCAGCCGCGAGCGCTGATTAGCAAGGTTTGCATTTCATGTTTTGCAAGTTGCATTCTAAGAAAAACAAGTCGTTCAAGACAGGAAATGAATACTTGCATTTAATTAAGTCTAGCCGTAGGCAGTTGTCCATAATGACCAGTCCTGTTCGAGAAGACAGAACAAAAAAAGGCACCGCTGGGATTCGGACCCGGGATCTCCTGTTTACTAGGCAGGCGCTTTAGCCATCTAAGCCACAGCGCACCAGGAGCGCTGTCCTTTTGCAGCCACTTGGACACACAACTCAGACACATCTGCATTCGCTGTGCGCTCCGCCTGCTCGCTGAGCAAGTTGCCACCTTTACATACAATAGCAACATCGACACCAAGAGAAAGGATGACAAATGGCTTTTAACTGGAACTTTTCATGTCCAAGGAGCTCAATGTGCTTTCCGTGTACAACAGGGCCACTGAACTCCACACCGGCCACTGAAGCACAGCAGTGGCTTGCTGGCTTGACATCTCCCAAGGAAGATGTTGAAATTGCATGTGGAACAGGAAAATGACCCTCGAGTACGAGGGAAAAAAAAGAAAAAGAAAATCTGGAGCGCGCCAACTCATGTCCGGACAGCCCGGTTTCCTCGGCGAGGTGGCCGAGTGGTTAAGGCGATGGACTGCTAATCCATTGTGCTCTGTACGCATGGGTTCGAATCCCATCCTCGTCGCTCTCCATGTCTGACGCGTGTGCCTGTTCAAAGTCGGCCCTCGGTATTAGAGCAGTACGTTTTCCAGCGGTGGCTGAACATTGTATAGTAGGCTAACGTCGGTATCAGTAGTGCAGTGACAGAAACAGTATTTACGTGCTGCTGCTGCCAAGTGGCTCTGGGTTGAGACCGCGTTTTCACTTGCAACACAAACGGAGAAAGCGTTTTCTGACAGTCTCTCGAGAGACTGCGCTAGGTGTTTAGAGATAGACTTTGTCAGTTCCCCCTGGGATGATGGCCTCTCAAATAGTTTGTGATTCCTCTAGACGTTTATACAGTAGAAGCATGGCTCGTGGCTTAAATTCAAGCTGACCAAGACTAAGGAAACGAGTTAGAGGTCTGATGCAGAACTGCGAATTCAGTGAACGGGAACACTACAGTACATTGCACTGTATGTGTGAGGAAAGCTTCCCCCTTCAGTCCCTTGTCGACCGAACAGAGAACTGTAAAGGATACCGCCGAGAAACTTTAGGATGCTGGTTGGAATCCAGCTCCAAAGAAGCCCCTTTGGGTGTTATGTCATCAAAAAGTAAGAACAACGAATCTCCCTTTGATCAAAAGCGCAACAAAACTGTTTTCCGTGGAGCAGGTTTCAGACCCGTAGACCTGTTTTATTTGTAGGGCAGGCGCATTCCCAAACGCGAATCTCCTGTTTTAGAAATGCTTTGGGCGGCGTGAAGTGAAAATAAGAAATGAACTCCAGATGCACATGGAAGCAATAAAGTGTTTCATCCGAGCTGTTTCAAAGACTGCTCAAGAGCTTTCCTTTCACAGAGGCGCAACGATTAATGATGGCGGTGCACCCTTCAATGCGCCTTACAACTCTAGGGAGTGATTGAGACGATTCGTAGCGTGTGCTCATTTCCCTATATTCCCCGTGCTGCAGTGGAAGGATGACGTACGTTACTGCTTCGACACGTAACAGCATTATATTCAACTGCAGGAGCTGAGGGCTTTCGTAAGCGCGTAAATCAAAGGCAATTCCTGCGTCTAAAACTAATGTAAATGCTTTTCAAAGTGCAGTGTGGTGCAGCTTGCAAAATCCTTGTCCACATTTGTGGTTTGTTGATGTTTTTTTCTGTCTGCCAAAGTTGCATTTTGACATCCGGACGGGGAGACTTTATCCTTTGAACGTGAAGCCACCCTTAAACCCTCGGAGGCGTGTCTGTCTGCCGGCACGTATTTTGTCAAAGGTATTTTTTTTAACGGGGAGCGACTCTGAAAAGGTTTCCCCAGCCACCTCGCACTCGTGTTAGATTATAGGAGGAATGCGGCGGCCGCAAGCTCGCCGTAGTCGTGGCCGAGTGGTTAAGGCGATGGACTCGAAATCCATTGGGGACTCCCCGCGCAGGTTCAAATCCTGCCGACTACGGCGTCTGCCGCACGTTGTAGTGTGCCTGCGCGGCAGAGGCGAAGTGCCGCTTCTCCTTTTCTGGTACTATAAAAGCGCTAAATCGCTTGGACCCGCTGCCATTGAAATCAATTCTTCAGATAACCACACATTTTGCGTTCGCACGTCTGGTGCTCTACTTATGCCTTTGAAAACCGGATCAATAAAGCTCAAAGAACCGACACGATAGGTGCTCGTAAAGCACGCAATAAAGAACTCTTATCAGCGAGGGTTTCAGTGGGTTAACTGAGGAGAAGGCGTGATCGCTAATTGTTGAGTTTTTATTTGGTGTTAGAAACACTCTTACTGTGCATGAAGTGCAACAAATGTAGCCACAGAAATTGCATCGCGCTTTCATTTATGCTATTGCAGACACCAACGTTGCCTAGATAGAAAACCGATAAAGCCGTGGGTTTGCTTGCCGGTCTGAAGGATCTCTCTTCGACTCTCTATCATTTGTCAATGGAAGTAAAAGGCGCTGCAATCTGATACGTTCACATTCAAACGCAGCTGTTGTTCGACTTTATTTCTTGACTAATTACAACTGAGTGTCGCATGAGCAGTTACGTAAACTTGTCTGCTATATTTGAACACAAATGCCGTTCTTCAATTAAAACTAACAGTACATTGTCAGGGACATTCAGTTATATACAAACAAGAGACAGACAAGAGAATATTTCTACCTTTCATGTGGACTACGTGTTGACTTACTGATCGGAATAATTGAAATGTTCGGGTTCATAGCCGATGCAGTGCGTGCTAATTAGAACAGCAACGCTGGGCTCTCAGCACCGTACTGAGCCCAGGTGCAGTTCATTTACATGAAGGAAATCTCGTACTGGGTACGATTACACCCACATACAGTAAGTAGCACAGGCTACTTAGGGAGTAGCCGGATGCGTTTAAAAGTGACCCGAGCCAGGCAGGAGTCGAACCTACAATCTCCTGATCCGTAGTCAGACGCGTTATCCATTGCGCCACTGGCGTCACACTGCACGACTGTAACCCAGTGAGCTCAGCACTGTAACTTGTAAAACATTACCCCCGGTCCATTCTTTTCCAAAAGTGAGAAACACCTGTTTTCTACATTCTGTCTGTTTAAAACCATATCTCTTTAAACCAAACCAAGAGTTTGTCCTTTGCACTGATTTTCTGATTCATTTCGATTTCAAAGAAAAAAAAAACACTTTCTTCCAAAGCATCATAAAATTGTCCCTTCTTCCAGACTCTACTTCTCTCTTGTAGTAGTACAGCAGACCTTTCCAGGTGAGCAGATCACAGAGTCCGAAATGAGCTTCCTCCATCCAGCAAAGTACCTGAACATGACTCTGTCATCATAAAAGCACCCCTGTAGTAAAGCAATTAAATCCGAAATCAAGAGGGCAATTGCCTACTGAAGTTCAAGAAGTCATCAATTTTAACCTAGCAACACATTAAAGGCTGCATCTATACAAGTACGATTCTAGAAATGCTCACCAGATTACGTTTTAAGAAGGAACTGCGGCTCAGGTTCCGCCGAGATCTAAACTCGGATGGCAGGATTCAGAGTCCAGAGTTTGGACGGGTGGCGCACAGAGGGTCCATATACTGTAGATCCCTCAGTGATCTTCCGCGTGTTCAAACCGCCAGCGTGTGACTCCCCTGTCCCCGTGACCTCATTGCTCTGCTCTCGCCTCTGTGCAGCCGAGCCCGACTCATGGTAAAGTGGAAAAAAAATGCCCTCAACGTGTGATTTACTCTGGAGCGAGGACAGATGTCACCTTCTTATCATTGAAGAGGATGTATGTGATGTGGCGACTAGGTTCAATTTTTTATCCTCTTTAAAAGATTAAGGACTGGGTGAGCCTGATTTACCACCCTTTCAGCTAAGAACCCGACGTGCGGACCGTTTAAGCTGCGTAGACTCGGTCGTTTAACTCTTCTCCATTAGCAGGGTTAAGGTTAAAGAAAAAACATTGCTGACTTCTTTTTTGTTTTCCAGCCGCGAGCGCTGATTAGCAAGGTTTGCATTTCATGTTTTGCAAGTTGCATTCTAAGAAAAACAAGTCGTTCAAGACAGGAAATGAATACTTGCATTTAATTAAGTCTAGCCGTAGGCGGTTGTCCATAATGACCAGTCCTGTTCGAGAAGACAGAACAAAAAAAGGCACCGCTGGGATTCGGACCCGGGATCTCCTGTTTACTAAGCAGGCGCTTTAACCAACTAAGCCACAGCGCGCCAGGAGCGCTGTCCTTTTGCAGCCACTTGGACACACAACTCAGACACATCTGCATTCGCTGTGCGCTCCGCCTGCTCGCTGAGCAAGTTGCCACCTTTACATTCAATAGCAACATCGACACCAAGAGAAAGGATGACAAATGGCTTTTAACTGGAACTTTTCATGTCCAAGGAGCTCAATGTGCTTTCCGTGTACAACAGGGCCACTGAACTCCACACCGGCCACTGAAGCACAGCAGTGGCTTGCTGGCTTGACATCTCCCAAGGAAGATGTTGAAATTGCATGTGGAACAGGAAAATGACCCTCGAGTACGAGGGAAAAAAAAGAAAAAGAAAATCTGGAGCGCGCCAACTCATGTCCGGACAGCCCGGTTTCCTCGGCGAGGTGGCCGAGTGGTTAAGGCGATGGACTGCTAATCCATTGTGCTCTGCACGCATGGGTTCGAATCCCCTCCTCGTCGCTCTCCATGTCTGACGCGTGTGCCTGTTCAAAGTCGGCCCTCGGTACTAGAGCAGTACGTTTTCCAGCGGTGGCTGAACATGGTATAGTAGGCTAACGTCGGTATCAGTAGTGCAGTGACAGAAACAGTATTTACGTGCTGCTGCTGCCAAGTGGCTCTGGGTTGAGCCCGCGTTTTCACTTACTTGCAACACAAACGGAGAAAGCGTTTTCTGACAGTCTCTCGAGAGACTGCGCTAGGTGTTTAGAGATAGACTTTGTCAGTTCCCCCTGGGATGATGGCCTCTCAAATAGTTTGTGATTCCTCTAGACGTTTATACAGTAGAAGCATGGCTCGTGGCTTAAATTCAAGCTGACCAAGACTAAGGAAACGAGTTAGAGGTCTGATGCAGAACTGCGAATTCAGTGAACGGGAACACTACAGTACATTGCACTGTATGTGTGAGGAAAGCTGCCCCCTTCAGTCCCTTGTCGACCGAACAGAGAACTGTAAAGGATACCGCCAAGAAACTTTAGGATGCTGGTTGGAATCCAGCTCCAAAGAAGCCCCTTTGGGTGTTATGTCATCAAAAAGTAAGAACAACGAATCTCCCTTTGATCAAAAGCGCAACAAAACTGTTTTCCGTGGAGCAGGTTTCAGACCCGTAGACCTGTTTTATTTGTAGGGCAGGCGCATTCCCAAACGCGAATCTCCTGTTTTAGAATTGCTTTGGGCGGCGTGAAGTGAAAATAAGAAATGAACTCCAGATGCACATGGAAGCAATCAAGTGTTTCATCCGAGCTGTTTCAAAGACTGCTCAAGAGCTTTCCTTTCACAGAGGCGCAACGATTAATGATGGCGGTGCACCCTTCAATGCGCCTTACAACTCTAGGGAGTGATTGAGACGATTCGTAGCGTGTGCTCATTTCCCTATATTCCCCGTGCTGCAGTGGAAGGATGACGTACGTTACTGCTTCGACACGTAACAGCATTATATTCAACTGCAGGAGCTGAGGGCTTTCGTAAGCGCGTAAATCAAAGGCAATTCCTGCGTCTAACACTAATGTAAATGCTTTTCAAAGTGCAGTGTGGTGCAGCTTGTAAAATCCTTGTCCACATTTGTGGTTTGTTGATGTTTTTTTCTGTCTGCCAAAGTTGCATTTTGACATCCGGACGGGGAGACTTTATCCTTTGAACGTGAAGCCACCCTTAAACCCTCGGAGGCGTGTCTGTCTGCCGGCACGTATTTTGTCAAAGGTATTTTTTTTTAACGGGGAGCGACTCTGAAAAGGTTTCCCCAGCCACCTCGCACTCGTGTTAGATTATAGGAGGAATGCGGCGGCCGCAAGCTCGCCGTAGTCGTGGCCGAGTGGTTAAGGCGATGGACTCGAAATCCATTGGGGACTCCCCGCGCAGGTTCAAATCCTGCCGACTACGGCGTCTGCCGCACGTTGTAGTGTGCCTGCGCGGCAGAGGCGAAGTGCCGCTTCTCCTTTTCTGGTACTATAAAAGCGCTAAATCGCTTGGACCCGCTGCCATGGAAATCAATTCTTCAGATAACCACACATTTTGCGTTCGCACGTCTGGTGCTCTACTTATGCCTTTGAAAACCGGATCAATAAAGCTCAAAGAACCGACACGATAGGTGCTCGTAAAGCACGCAGTAAAGAACTCTTATCAGCGAGGGTTTCAGTGGGTTAACTGAGGAGAAGGCGTGATCGCTAATTGTTGAGTTTTTATTTGGTGTTAGAAACACTCTTACTGTGCATGAAGTGCAACAAATGTAGCCACAGAAATTGCATCGCGCTTTCATTTATGCTATTGCAGACACCAACGTTGCCTAGATAGAAAACCGATAAAGCCGTGGGTTTGCTTGCCGGTCTGAAGGATCTCTCTTCGAATCTCTATCATTTGTCAATGGAAGTAAAAGGCGCTGCAATCTGATACGTTCACATTCAAACCCGCAGCTGTTGTTCGACTTTATTTCTTGACTAATTACAACTGAGTGTCGCATGAGCAGTTACGTAAACTTGTCTGCTATATTTGAACACAAATGCCGTTCTTCAATTAAAACTAACAGTACATTGTCAGGGACATTCAGTTATATACAAACAAGAGACAGACAAGAGAATATTTCTACCTTTCATGTGGACTACGTGTTGACTTACTGATCGGAATAATTGAAATGTTCGGGTTCATAGCCGATGCAGTGCGTGCTAATTAGAACAGCAACGCTGGGCTCTCAGCACCGTACTGAGCCCAGGTGCAGTTCATTTACATGAAGGAAATCTCGTACTGGGTACGATTACACCCACATACAGTAAGTAGCACAGGCTACTTAGGGAGTAGCCGGATGCGTTTAAAAGTGACCCGAGCCAGGCAGGAGTCGAACCTACAATCTCCTGATCCGTAGTCAGACGCGTTATCCATTGCGCCACTGGCGTCACACTGCACGACTGTAACCCAGTGAGCTCAGCACTGTAACTTGTAAAACATTACCCCCGGTCCATTCTTTTCCAAAAGTGAGAAACACCTGTTTTCTACATTCTGTCTGTTTAAAACCATATCTCTTTAAACCAAACCAAGAGTTTGTCCTTTGCACTGATTTTCTGATTCATTTCGATTTCAAAGAAAAAAAAAACACTTTCTTCCAAAGCATCATAAAATTGTCCCTTCTTCCAGACTCTACTTCTCTCTTGTAGTAGTACAGCAGACCTTTCCAGGTGAGCAGATCACAGAGTCCGAAATGAGCTTCCTCCATCCAGCAAAGTACCTGAACATGACTCTGTCATCATAAAAGCACCCCTGTAGTAAAGCAATTAAATCCGAAATCAAGAGGGCAATTGCCTACTGAAGTTCAAGAAGTCATCAATTTTAACCTAGCAACACATTAAAGGCTGCATCTATACAAGTACGATTCTAGAAATGCTCACCAGATTACGTTTTAAGAAGGAACTGCGGCTCAGGTTCCGCCGAGATCTAAACTCGGATGGCAGGATTCAGAGTCCAGAGTTTGGACGGGTGGCGCACAGAGGGTCCATATACTGTAGATCCCTCAGTGATCTTCCGCGTGTTCAAACCGCCAGCGTGTGACTCCCCTGTCCCCGTGACCTCATTGCTCTGCTCTCGCCTCTGTGCAGCCGAGCCCGACTCATGGTAAAGTGGAAAAAAAATGCCCTCAACGTGTGATTTACTCTGGAGCGAGGACAGATGTCACCTTCTTATCATTGAAGAGGATGTATGTGATGTGGCGACTAGGTTCAATTTTTTATCCTCTTTAAAAGATTAAGGACTGGGTGAGCCTGATTTACCACCCTTTCAGCTAAGAACCCGACGTGCGGACCGTTTAAGCTGCGTAGACTCGGTCGTTTAACTCTTCTCCATTAGCAGGGTTAAGGTTAAAGAAAAAACATTGCTGACTTCTTTTTTGTTTTCCAGCCGCGAGCGCTGATTAGCAAGGTTTGCATTTCATGTTTTGCAAGTTGCATTCTAAGAAAAACAAGTCGTTCAAGACAGGAAATGAATACTTGCATTTAATTAAGTCTAGCCGTAGGCGGTTGTCCATAATGACCAGTCCTGTTCGAGAAGACAGAACAAAAAAAGGCACCGCTGGGATTCGGACCCGGGATCTCCTGTTTACTAAGCAGGCGCTTTAACCAACTAAGCCACAGCGCGCCAGGAGCGCTGTCCTTTTGCAGCCACTTGGACACACAACTCAGACACATCTGCATTCGCTGTGCGCTCCGCCTGCTCGCTGAGCAAGTTGCCACCTTTACATTCAATAGCAACATCGACACCAAGAGAAAGGATGACAAATGGCTTTTAACTGGAACTTTTCATGTCCAAGGAGCTCAATGTGCTTTCCGTGTACAACAGGGCCACTGAACTCCACACCGGCCACTGAAGCACAGCAGTGGCTTGCTGGCTTGACATCTCCCAAGGAAGATGTTGAAATTGCATGTGGAACAGGAAAATGACCCTCGAGTACGAGGGAAAAAAAAGAAAAAGAAAATCTGGAGCGCGCCAACTCATGTCCGGACAGCCCGGTTTCCTCGGCGAGGTGGCCGAGTGGTTAAGGCGATGGACTGCTAATCCATTGTGCTCTGCACGCATGGGTTCGAATCCCCTCCTCGTCGCTCTCCATGTCTGACGCGTGTGCCTGTTCAAAGTCGGCCCTCGGTACTAGAGCAGTACGTTTTCCAGCGGTGGCTGAACATGGTATAGTAGGCTAACGTCGGTATCAGTAGTGCAGTGACAGAAACAGTATTTACGTGCTGCTGCTGCCAAGTGGCTCTGGGTTGAGCCCGCGTTTTCACTTACTTGCAACACAAACGGAGAAAGCGTTTTCTGACAGTCTCTCGAGAGACTGCGCTAGGTGTTTAGAGATAGACTTTGTCAGTTCCCCCTGGGATGATGGCCTCTCAAATAGTTTGTGATTCCTCTAGACGTTTATACAGTAGAAGCATGGCTCGTGGCTTAAATTCAAGCTGACCAAGACTAAGGAAACGAGTTAGAGGTCTGATGCAGAACTGCGAATTCAGTGAACGGGAACACTACAGTACATTGCACCGTATGTGTGAGGAAAGCTGCCCCCTTCAGTCCCTTGTCGACCGAACAGAGAACTGTAAAGGATACCGCCAAGAAACTTTAGGATGCTGGTTGGAATCCAGCTCCAAAGAAGCCCCTTTGGGTGTTATGTCATCAAAAAGTAAGAACAACGAATCTCCCTTTGATCAAAAGCGCAACAAAACTGTTTTCCGTGGAGCAGGTTTCAGACCCGTAGACCTGTTTTATTTGTAGGGCAGGCGCATTCCCAAACGCGAATCTCCTGTTTTAGAAATGCTTTGGGCGGCGTGAAGTGAAAATAAGAAATGAACTCCAGATGCACATGGAAGCAATAAAGTGTTTCATCCGAGCTGTTTCAAAGACTGCTCAAGAGCTTTCCTTTCACAGAGGCGCAACGATTAATGATGGCGGTGCACCCTTCAATGCGCCTTACAACTCTAGGGAGTGATTGAGACGATTCGTAGCGTGTGCTCATTTCCCTATATTCCCCGTGCTGCAGTGGAAGGATGACGTACGTTACTGCTTCGACACGTAACAGCATTATATTCAACTGCAGGAGCTGAGGGCTTTCGTAAGCGCGTAAATCAAAGGCAATTCCTGCGTCTAACACTAATGTAAATGCTTTTCAAAGTGCAGTGTGGTGCAGCTTGTAAAATCCTTGTCCACATTTGTGGTTTGTTGATGTTTTTTTCTGTCTGCCAAAGTTGCATTTTGACATCCGGACGGGGAGACTTTATCCTTTGAACGTGAAGCCACCCTTAAACCCTCGGAGGCGTGTCTGTCTGCCGGCACGTATTTTGTCAAAGGTATTTTTTTTTAACGGGGAGCGACTCTGAAAAGGTTTCCCCAGCCACCTCGCACTCGTGTTAGATTATAGGAGGAATGCGGCGGCCGCAAGCTCGCCGTAGTCGTGGCCGAGTGGTTAAGGCGATGGACTTGAAATCCATTGGGGACTCCCCGCGCAGGTTCAAATCCTGCCGACTACGGCGTCTGCCGCACGTTGTAGTGTGCCTGCGCGGCAGAGGCGAAGTGCCGCTTCTCCTTTTCTGGTACTATAAAAGCGCTAAATCGCTTGGACCCGCTGCCATGGAAATCAATTCTTCAGATAACCACACATTTTGCGTTCGCACGTCTGGTGCTCTACTTATGCCTTTGAAAACCGGATCAATAAAGCTCAAAGAACCGACACGATAGGTGCTCGTAAAGCACGCAGTAAAGAACTCTTATCAGCGAGGGTTTCAGTGGGTTAACTGAGGAGAAGGCGTGATCGCTAATTGTTGAGTTTTTATTTGGTGTTAGAAACACTCTTACTGTGCATGAAGTGCAACAAATGTAGCCACAGAAATTGCATCGCGCTTTCATTTATGCTATTGCAGACACCAACGTTGCCTAGATAGAAAACCGATAAAGCCGTGGGTTTGCTTGCCGGTCTGAAGGATCTCTCTTCGAATCTCTATCATTTGTCAATGGAAGTAAAAGGCGCTGCAATCTGATACGTTCACATTCAAACCCGCAGCTGTTGTTCGACTTTATTTCTTGACTAATTACAACTGAGTGTCGCATGAGCAGTTACGTAAACTTGTCTGCTATATTTGAACACAAATGCCGTTCTTCAATTAAAACTAACAGTACATTGTCAGGGACATTCAGTTATATACAAACAAGAGACAGACAAGAGAATATTTCTACCTTTCATGTGGACTACGTGTTGACTTACTGATCGGAATAATTGAAATGTTCGGGTTCATAGCCGATGCAGTGCGTGCTAATTAGAACAGCAACGCTGGGCTCTCAGCACCGTACTGAGCCCAGGTGCAGTTCATTTACATGAAGGAAATCTCGTACTGGGTACGATTACACCCACATACAGTAAGTAGCACAGGCTACTTAGGGAGTAGCCGGATGCGTTTAAAAGTGACCCGAGCCAGGCAGGAGTCGAACCTACAATCTCCTGATCCGTAGTCAGACGCGTTATCCATTGCGCCACTGGCGTCACACTGCACGACTGTAACCCAGTGAGCTCAGCACTGTAACTTGTAAAACATTACCCCCGGTCCATTCTTTTCCAAAAGTGAGAAACACCTGTTTTCTACATTCTGTCTGTTTAAAACCATATCTCTTTAAACCAAACCAAGAGTTTGTCCTTTGCACTGATTTTCTGATTCATTTCGATTTCAAAGAAAAAAAAAACACTTTCTTCCAAAGCATCATAAAATTGTCCCTTCTTCCAGACTCTACTTCTCTCTTGTAGTAGTACAGCAGACCTTTCCAGGTGAGCAGATCACAGAGTCCGAAATGAGCTTCCTCCATCCAGCAAAGTACCTGAACATGACTCTGTCATCATAAAAGCACCCCTGTAGTAAAGCAATTAAATCCGAAATCAAGAGGGCAATTGCCTACTGAAGTTCAAGAAGTCATCAATTTTAACCTAGCAACACATTAAAGGCTGCATCTATACAAGTACGATTCTAGAAATGCTCACCAGATTACGTTTTAAGAAGGAACTGCGGCTCAGGTTCCGCCGAGATCTAAACTCGGATGGCAGGATTCAGAGTCCAGAGTTTGGACGGGTGGCGCACAGAGGGTCCATATACTGTAGATCCCTCAGTGATCTTCCGCGTGTTCAAACCGCCAGCGTGTGACTCCCCTGTCCCCGTGACCTCATTGCTCTGCTCTCGCCTCTGTGCAGCCGAGCCCGACTCATGGTAAAGTGGAAAAAAAATGCCCTCAACGTGTGATTTACTCTGGAGCGAGGACAGATGTCACCTTCTTATCATTGAAGAGGATGTATGTGATGTGGCGACTAGGTTCAATTTTTTATCCTCTTTAAAAGATTAAGGACTGGGTGAGCCTGATTTACCACCCTTTCAGCTAAGAACCCGACGTGCGGACCGTTTAAGCTGCGTAGACTCGGTCGTTTAACTCTTCTCCATTAGCAGGGTTAAGGTTAAAGAAAAAACATTGCTGACTTCTTTTTTGTTTTCCAGCCGCGAGCGCTGATTAGCAAGGTTTGCATTTCATGTTTTGCAAGTTGCATTCTAAGAAAAACAAGTCGTTCAAGACAGGAAATGAATACTTGCATTTAATTAAGTCTAGCCGTAGGCGGTTGTCCATAATGACCAGTCCTGTTCGAGAAGACAGAACAAAAAAAGGCACCGCTGGGATTCGGACCCGGGATCTCCTGTTTACTAAGCAGGCGCTTTAACCAACTAAGCCACAGCGCGCCAGGAGCGCTGTCCTTTTGCAGCCACTTGGACACACAACTCAGACACATCTGCATTCGCTGTGCGCTCCGCCTGCTCGCTGAGCAAGTTGCCACCTTTACATTCAATAGCAACATCGACACCAAGAGAAAGGATGACAAATGGCTTTTAACTGGAACTTTTCATGTCCAAGGAGCTCAATGTGCTTTCCGTGTACAACAGGGCCACTGAACTCCACACCGGCCACTGAAGCACAGCAGTGGCTTGCTGGCTTGACATCTCCCAAGGAAGATGTTGAAATTGCATGTGGAACAGGAAAATGACCCTCGAGTACGAGGGAAAAAAAAGAAAAAGAAAATCTGGAGCGCGCCAACTCATGTCCGGACAGCCCGGTTTCCTCGGCGAGGTGGCCGAGTGGTTAAGGCGATGGACTGCTAATCCATTGTGCTCTGCACGCATGGGTTCGAATCCCCTCCTCGTCGCTCTCCATGTCTGACGCGTGTGCCTGTTCAAAGTCGGCCCTCGGTACTAGAGCAGTACGTTTTCCAGCGGTGGCTGAACATGGTATAGTAGGCTAACGTCGGTATCAGTAGTGCAGTGACAGAAACAGTATTTACGTGCTGCTGCTGCCAAGTGGCTCTGGGTTGAGCCCGCGTTTTCACTTACTTGCAACACAAACGGAGAAAGCGTTTTCTGACAGTCTCTCGAGAGACTGCGCTAGGTGTTTAGAGATAGACTTTGTCAGTTCCCCCTGGGATGATGGCCTCTCAAATAGTTTGTGATTCCTCTAGACGTTTATACAGTAGAAGCATGGCTCGTGGCTTAAATTCAAGCTGACCAAGACTAAGGAAACGAGTTAGAGGTCTGATGCAGAACTGCGAATTCAGTGAACGGGAACACTACAGTACATTGCACCGTATGTGTGAGGAAAGCTGCCCCCTTCAGTCCCTTGTCGACCGAACAGAGAACTGTAAAGGATACCGCCAAGAAACTTTAGGATGCTGGTTGGAATCCAGCTCCAAAGAAGCCCCTTTGGGTGTTATGTCATCAAAAAGTAAGAACAACGAATCTCCCTTTGATCAAAAGCGCAACAAAACTGTTTTCCGTGGAGCAGGTTTCAGACCCGTAGACCTGTTTTATTTGTAGGGCAGGCGCATTCCCAAACGCGAATCTCCTGTTTTAGAAATGCTTTGGGCGGCGTGAAGTGAAAATAAGAAATGAACTCCAGATGCACATGGAAGCAATCAAGTGTTTCATCCGAGCTGTTTCAAAGACTGCTCAAGAGCTTTCCTTTCACAGAGGCGCAACGATTAATGATGGCGGTGCACCCTTCAATGCGCCTTACAACTCTAGGGAGTGATTGAGACGATTCGTAGCGTGTGCTCATTTCCCTATATTCCCCGTGCTGCAGTGGAAGGATGACGTACGTTACTGCTTCGACACGTAACAGCATTATATTCAACTGCAGGAGCTGAGGGCTTTCGTAAGCGCGTAAATCAAAGGCAATTCCTGCGTCTAACACTAATGTAAATGCTTTTCAAAGTGCAGTGTGGTGCAGCTTGTAAAATCCTTGTCCACATTTGTGGTTTGTTGATGTTTTTTTCTGTCTGCCAAAGTTGCATTTTGACATCCGGACGGGGAGACTTTATCCTTTGAACGTGAAGCCACCCTTAAACCCTCGGAGGCGTGTCTGTCTGCCGGCACGTATTTTGTCAAAGGTATTTTTTTTTAACGGGGAGCGACTCTGAAAAGGTTTCCCCAGCCACCTCGCACTCGTGTTAGATTATAGGAGGAATGCGGCGGCCGCAAGCTCGCCGTAGTCGTGGCCGAGTGGTTAAGGCGATGGACTTGAAATCCATTGGGGACTCCCCGCGCAGGTTCAAATCCTGCCGACTACGGCGTCTGCCGCACGTTGTAGTGTGCCTGCGCGGCAGAGGCGAAGTGCCGCTTCTCCTTTTCTGGTACTATAAAAGCGCTAAATCGCTTGGACCCGCTGCCATGGAAATCAATTCTTCAGATAACCACACATTTTGCGTTCGCACGTCTGGTGCTCTACTTATGCCTTTGAAAACCGGATCAATAAAGCTCAAAGAACCGACACGATAGGTGCTCGTAAAGCACGCAGTAAAGAACTCTTATCAGCGAGGGTTTCAGTGGGTTAACTGAGGAGAAGGCGTGATCGCTAATTGTTGAGTTTTTATTTGGTGTTAGAAACACTCTTACTGTGCATGAAGTGCAACAAATGTAGCCACAGAAATTGCATCGCGCTTTCATTTATGCTATTGCAGACACCAACGTTGCCTAGATAGAAAACCGATAAAGCCGTGGGTTTGCTTGCCGGTCTGAAGGATCTCTCTTCGAATCTCTATCATTTGTCAATGGAAGTAAAAGGCGCTGCAATCTGATACGTTCACATTCAAACCCGCAGCTGTTGTTCGACTTTATTTCTTGACTAATTACAACTGAGTATCGCATGAGCAGTTACGTAAACTTGTCTGCTATATTTGAACACAAATGCCGTTCTTCAATTAAAACTAACAGTACATTGTCAGGGACATTCAGTTATATACAAACAAGAGACAGACAAGAGAATATTTCTACCTTTCATGTGGACTACGTGTTGACTTACTGATCGGAATAATTGAAATGTTCGGGTTCATAGCCGATGCAGTGCGTGCTAATTAGAACAGCAACGCTGGGCTCTCAGCACCGTACTGAGCCCAGGTGCAGTTCATTTACATGAAGGAAATCTCGTACTGGGTACGATTACACCCACATACAGTAAGTAGCACAGGCTACTTAGGGAGTAGCCGGATGCGTTTAAAAGTGACCCGAGCCAGGCAGGAGTCGAACCTACAATCTCCTGATCCGTAGTCAGACGCGTTATCCATTGCGCCACTGGCGTCACACTGCACGACTGTAACCCAGTGAGCTCAGCACTGTAACTTGTAAAACATTACCCCCGGTCCATTCTTTTCCAAAAGTGAGAAACACCTGTTTTCTACATTCTGTCTGTTTAAAACCATATCTCTTTAAACCAAACCTAGAGTTTGTCCTTTGCACTGATTTTCTGATTCATTTCGATTTCAAAGAAAAAAAAAACACTTTCTTCCAAAGCATCATAAAATTGTCCCTTCTTCCAGACTCTACTTCTCTCTTGTAGTAGTACAGCAGACCTTTCCAGGTGAGCAGATCACAGAGTCCGAAATGAGCTTCCTCCATCCAGCAAAGTACCTGAACATGACTCTGTCATCATAAAAGCACCCCTGTAGTAAAGCAATTAAATCCGAAATCAAGAGGGCAATTGCCTACTGAAGTTCAAGAAGTCATCAATTTTAACCTAGCAACACATTAAAGGCTGCATCTATACAAGTACGATTCTAGAAATGCTCACCAGATTACGTTTTAAGAAGGAACTGCGGCTCAGGTTCCGCCGAGATCTAAACTCGGATGGCAGGATTCAGAGTCCAGAGTTTGGACGGGTGGCGCACAGAGGGTCCATATACTGTAGATCCCTCAGTGATCTTCCGCGTGTTCAAACCGCCAGCGTGTGACTCCCCTGTCCCCGTGACCTCATTGCTCTGCTCTCGCCTCTGTGCAGCCGAGCCCGACTCATGGTAAAGTGGAAAAAAAATGCCCTCAACGTGTGATTTACTCTGGAGCGAGGACAGATGTCACCTTCTTATCATTGAAGAGGATGTATGTGATGTGGCGACTAGGTTCAATTTTTTATCCTCTTTAAAAGATTAAGGACTGGGTGAGCCTGATTTACCACCCTTTCAGCTAAGAACCCGACGTGCGGACCGTTTAAGCTGCGTAGACTCGGTCGTTTAACTCTTCTCCATTAGCAGGGTTAAGGTTAAAGAAAAAACATTGCTGACTTCTTTTTTGTTTTCCAGCCGCGAGCGCTGATTAGCAAGGTTTGCATTTCATGTTTTGCAAGTTGCATTCTAAGAAAAACAAGTCGTTCAAGACAGGAAATGAATACTTGCATTTAATTAAGTCTAGCCGTAGGCGGTTGTCCATAATGACCAGTCCTGTTCGAGAAGACAGAACAAAAAAAGGCACCGCTGGGATTCGGACCCGGGATCTCCTGTTTACTAAGCAGGCGCTTTAACCAACTAAGCCACAGCGCGCCAGGAGCGCTGTCCTTTTGCAGCCACTTGGACACACAACTCAGACACATCTGCATTCGCTGTGCGCTCCGCCTGCTCGCTGAGCAAGTTGCCACCTTTACATTCAATAGCAACATCGACACCAAGAGAAAGGATGACAAATGGCTTTTAACTGGAACTTTTCATGTCCAAGGAGCTCAATGTGCTTTCCGTGTACAACAGGGCCACTGAACTCCACACCGGCCACTGAAGCACAGCAGTGGCTTGCTGGCTTGACATCTCCCAAGGAAGATGTTGAAATTGCATGTGGAACAGGAAAATGACCCTCGAGTACGAGGGAAAAAAAAGAAAAAGAAAATCTGGAGCGCGCCAACTCATGTCCGGACAGCCCGGTTTCCTCGGCGAGGTGGCCGAGTGGTTAAGGCGATGGACTGCTAATCCATTGTGCTCTGCACGCATGGGTTCGAATCCCCTCCTCGTCGCTCTCCATGTCTGACGCGTGTGCCTGTTCAAAGTCGGCCCTCGGTACTAGAGCAGTACGTTTTCCAGCGGTGGCTGAACATGGTATAGTAGGCTAACGTCGGTATCAGTAGTGCAGTGACAGAAACAGTATTTACGTGCTGCTGCTGCCAAGTGGCTCTGGGTTGAGCCCGCGTTTTCACTTACTTGCAACACAAACGGAGAAAGCGTTTTCTGACAGTCTCTCGAGAGACTGCGCTAGGTGTTTAGAGATAGACTTTGTCAGTTCCCCCTGGGATGATGGCCTCTCAAATAGTTTGTGATTCCTCTAGACGTTTATACAGTAGAAGCATGGCTCGTGGCTTAAATTCAAGCTGACCAAGACTAAGGAAACGAGTTAGAGGTCTGATGCAGAACTGCGAATTCAGTGAACGGGAACACTACAGTACATTGCACCGTATGTGTGAGGAAAGCTGCCCCCTTCAGTCCCTTGTCGACCGAACAGAGAACTGTAAAGGATACCGCCAAGAAACTTTAGGATGCTGGTTGGAATCCAGCTCCAAAGAAGCCCCTTTGGGTGTTATGTCATCAAAAAGTAAGAACAACGAATCTCCCTTTGATCAAAAGCGCAACAAAACTGTTTTCCGTGGAGCAGGTTTCAGACCCGTAGACCTGTTTTATTTGTAGGGCAGGCGCATTCCCAAACGCGAATCTCCTGTTTTAGAAATGCTTTGGGCGGCGTGAAGTGAAAATAAGAAATGAACTCCAGATGCACATGGAAGCAATCAAGTGTTTCATCCGAGCTGTTTCAAAGACTGCTCAAGAGCTTTCCTTTCACAGAGGCGCAACGATTAATGATGGCGGTGCACCCTTCAATGCGCCTTACAACTCTAGGGAGTGATTGAGACGATTCGTAGCGTGTGCTCATTTCCCTATATTCCCCGTGCTGCAGTGGAAGGATGACGTACGTTACTGCTTCGACACGTAACAGCATTATATTCAACTGCAGGAGCTGAGGGCTTTCGTAAGCGCGTAAATCAAAGGCAATTCCTGCGTCTAACACTAATGTAAATGCTTTTCAAAGTGCAGTGTGGTGCAGCTTGTAAAATCCTTGTCCACATTTGTGGTTTGTTGATGTTTTTTTCTGTCTGCCAAAGTTGCATTTTGACATCCGGACGGGGAGACTTTATCCTTTGAACGTGAAGCCACCCTTAAACCCTCGGAGGCGTGTCTGTCTGCCGGCACGTATTTTGTCAAAGGTATTTTTTTTTAACGGGGAGCGACTCTGAAAAGGTTTCCCCAGCCACCTCGCACTCGTGTTAGATTATAGGAGGAATGCGGCGGCCGCAAGCTCGCCGTAGTCGTGGCCGAGTGGTTAAGGCGATGGACTTGAAATCCATTGGGGACTCCCCGCGCAGGTTCAAATCCTGCCGACTACGGCGTCTGCCGCACGTTGTAGTGTGCCTGCGCGGCAGAGGCGAAGTGCCGCTTCTCCTTTTCTGGTACTATAAAAGCGCTAAATCGCTTGGACCCGCTGCCATGGAAATCAATTCTTCAGATAACCACACATTTTGCGTTCGCACGTCTGGTGCTCTACTTATGCCTTTGAAAACCGGATCAATAAAGCTCAAAGAACCGACACGATAGGTGCTCGTAAAGCACGCAGTAAAGAACTCTTATCAGCGAGGGTTTCAGTGGGTTAACTGAGGAGAAGGCGTGATCGCTAATTGTTGAGTTTTTATTTGGTGTTAGAAACACTCTTACTGTGCATGAAGTGCAACAAATGTAGCCACAGAAATTGCATCGCGCTTTCATTTATGCTATTGCAGACACCAACGTTGCCTAGATAGAAAACCGATAAAGCCGTGGGTTTGCTTGCCGGTCTGAAGGATCTCTCTTCGAATCTCTATCATTTGTCAATGGAAGTAAAAGGCGCTGCAATCTGATACGTTCACATTCAAACCCGCAGCTGTTGTTCGACTTTATTTCTTGACTAATTACAACTGAGTGTCGCATGAGCAGTTACGTAAACTTGTCTGCTATATTTGAACACAAATGCCGTTCTTCAATTAAAACTAACAGTACATTGTCAGGGACATTCAGTTATATACAAACAAGAGACAGACAAGAGAATATTTCTACCTTTCATGTGGACTACGTGTTGACTTACTGATCGGAATAATTGAAATGTTCGGGTTCATAGCCGATGCAGTGCGTGCTAATTAGAACAGCAACGCTGGGCTCTCAGCACCGTACTGAGCCCAGGTGCAGTTCATTTACATGAAGGAAATCTCGTACTGGGTACGATTACACCCACATACAGTAAGTAGCACAGGCTACTTAGGGAGTAGCCGGATGCGTTTAAAAGTGACCCGAGCCAGGCAGGAGTCAAACCTACAATCTCCTGATCCGTAGTCAGACGCGTTATCCATTGCGCCACTGGCGTCACACTGCACGACTGTAACCCAGTGAGCTCAGCACTGTAACTTGTAAAACATTACCCCCGGTCCATTCTTTTCCAAAAGTGAGAAACACCTGTTTTCTACATTCTGTCTGTTTAAAACCATATCTCTTTAAACCAAACCAAGAGTTTGTCCTTTGCACTGATTTTCTGATTCATTTCGATTTCAAAGAAAAAAAAAACACTTTCTTCCAAAGCATCATAAAATTGTCCCTTCTTCCAGACTCTACTTCTCTCTTGTAGTAGTACAGCAGACCTTTCCAGGTGAGCAGATCACAGAGTCCGAAATGAGCTTCCTCCATCCAGCAAAGTACCTGAACATGACTCTGTCATCATAAAAGCACCCCTGTAGTAAAGCAATTAAATCCGAAATCAAGAGGGCAATTGCCTACTGAAGTTCAAGAAGTCATCAATTTTAACCTAGCAACACATTAAAGGCTGCATCTATACAAGTACGATTCTAGAAATGCTCACCAGATTACGTTTTAAGAAGGAACTGCGGCTCAGGTTCCGCCGAGATCTAAACTCGGATGGCAGGATTCAGAGTCCAGAGTTTGGACGGGTGGCGCACAGAGGGTCCATATACTGTAGATCCCTCAGTGATCTTCCGCGTGTTCAAACCGCCAGCGTGTGACTCCCCTGTCCCCGTGACCTCATTGCTCTGCTCTCGCCTCTGTGCAGCCGAGCCCGACTCATGGTAAAGTGGAAAAAAAATGCCCTCAACGTGTGATTTACTCTGGAGCGAGGACAGATGTCACCTTCTTATCATTGAAGAGGATGTATGTGATGTGGCGACTAGGTTCAATTTTTTATCCTCTTTAAAAGATTAAGGACTGGGTGAGCCTGATTTACCACCCTTTCAGCTAAGAACCCGACGTGCGGACCGTTTAAGCTGCGTAGACTCGGTCGTTTAACTCTTCTCCATTAGCAGGGTTAAGGTTAAAGAAAAAACATTGCTGACTTCTTTTTTGTTTTCCAGCCGCGAGCGCTGATTAGCAAGGTTTGCATTTCATGTTTTGCAAGTTGCATTCTAAGAAAAACAAGTCGTTCAAGACAGGAAATGAATACTTGCATTTAATTAAGTCTAGCCGTAGGCGGTTGTCCATAATGACCAGTCCTGTTCGAGAAGACAGAACAAAAAAAGGCACCGCTGGGATTCGGACCCGGGATCTCCTGTTTACTAAGCAGGCGCTTTAACCAACTAAGCCACAGCGCGCCAGGAGCGCTGTCCTTTTGCAGCCACTTGGACACACAACTCAGACACATCTGCATTCGCTGTGCGCTCCGCCTGCTCGCTGAGCAAGTTGCCACCTTTACATTCAATAGCAACATCGACACCAAGAGAAAGGATGACAAATGGCTTTTAACTGGAACTTTTCATGTCCAAGGAGCTCAATGTGCTTTCCGTGTACAACAGGGCCACTGAACTCCACACCGGCCACTGAAGCACAGCAGTGGCTTGCTGGCTTGACATCTCCCAAGGAAGATGTTGAAATTGCATGTGGAACAGGAAAATGACCCTCGAGTACGAGGGAAAAAAAAGAAAAAGAAAATCTGGAGCGCGCCAACTCATGTCCGGACAGCCCGGTTTCCTCGGCGAGGTGGCCGAGTGGTTAAGGCGATGGACTGCTAATCCATTGTGCTCTGCACGCATGGGTTCGAATCCCCTCCTCGTCGCTCTCCATGTCTGACGCGTGTGCCTGTTCAAAGTCGGCCCTCGGTACTAGAGCAGTACGTTTTCCAGCGGTGGCTGAACATGGTATAGTAGGCTAACGTCGGTATCAGTAGTGCAGTGACAGAAACAGTATTTACGTGCTGCTGCTGCCAAGTGGCTCTGGGTTGAGCCCGCGTTTTCACTTACTTGCAACACAAACGGAGAAAGCGTTTTCTGACAGTCTCTCGAGAGACTGCGCTAGGTGTTTAGAGATAGACTTTGTCAGTTCCCCCTGGGATGATGGCCTCTCAAATAGTTTGTGATTCCTCTAGACGTTTATACAGTAGAAGCATGGCTCGTGGCTTAAATTCAAGCTGACCAAGACTAAGGAAACGAGTTAGAGGTCTGATGCAGAACTGCGAATTCAGTGAACGGGAACACTACAGTACATTGCACCGTATGTGTGAGGAAAGCTGCCCCCTTCAGTCCCTTGTCGACCGAACAGAGAACTGTAAAGGATACCGCCAAGAAACTTTAGGATGCTGGTTGGAATCCAGCTCCAAAGAAGCCCCTTTGGGTGTTATGTCATCAAAAAGTAAGAACAACGAATCTCCCTTTGATCAAAAGCGCAACAAAACTGTTTTCCGTGGAGCAGGTTTCAGACCCGTAGACCTGTTTTATTTGTAGGGCAGGCGCATTCCCAAACGCGAATCTCCTGTTTTAGAAATGCTTTGGGCGGCGTGAAGTGAAAATAAGAAATGAACTCCAGATGCACATGGAAGCAATCAAGTGTTTCATCCGAGCTGTTTCAAAGACTGCTCAAGAGCTTTCCTTTCACAGAGGCGCAACGATTAATGATGGCGGTGCACCCTTCAATGCGCCTTACAACTCTAGGGAGTGATTGAGACGATTCGTAGCGTGTGCTCATTTCCCTATATTCCCCGTGCTGCAGTGGAAGGATGACGTACGTTACTGCTTCGACACGTAACAGCATTATATTCAACTGCAGGAGCTGAGGGCTTTCGTAAGCGCGTAAATCAAAGGCAATTCCTGCGTCTAACACTAATGTAAATGCTTTTCAAAGTGCAGTGTGGTGCAGCTTGTAAAATCCTTGTCCACATTTGTGGTTTGTTGATGTTTTTTTCTGTCTGCCAAAGTTGCATTTTGACATCCGGACGGGGAGACTTTATCCTTTGAACGTGAAGCCACCCTTAAACCCTCGGAGGCGTGTCTGTCTGCCGGCACGTATTTTGTCAAAGGTATTTTTTTTTAACGGGGAGCGACTCTGAAAAGGTTTCCCCAGCCACCTCGCACTCGTGTTAGATTATAGGAGGAATGCGGCGGCCGCAAGCTCGCCGTAGTCGTGGCCGAGTGGTTAAGGCGATGGACTTGAAATCCATTGGGGACTCCCCGCGCAGGTTCAAATCCTGCCGACTACGGCGTCTGCCGCACGTTGTAGTGTGCCTGCGCGGCAGAGGCGAAGTGCCGCTTCTCCTTTTCTGGTACTATAAAAGCGCTAAATCGCTTGGACCCGCTGCCATGGAAATCAATTCTTCAGATAACCACACATTTTGCGTTCGCACGTCTGGTGCTCTACTTATGCCTTTGAAAATCGGATCAATAAAGCTCAAAGAACCGACACGATAGGTGCTCGTAAAGCACGCAGTAAAGAACTCTTATCAGCGAGGGTTTCAGTGGGTTAACTGAGGAGAAGGCGTGATCGCTAATTGTTGAGTTTTTATTTGGTGTTAGAAACACTCTTACTGTGCATGAAGTGCAACAAATGTAGCCACAGAAATTGCATCGCGCTTTCATTTATGCTATTGCAGACACCAACGTTGCCTAGATAGAAAACCGATAAAGCCGTGGGTTTGCTTGCCGGTCTGAAGGATCTCTCTTCGAATCTCTATCATTTGTCAATGGAAGTAAAAGGCGCTGCAATCTGATACGTTCACATTCAAACCCGCAGCTGTTGTTCGACTTTATTTCTTGACTAATTACAACTGAGTGTCGCATGAGCAGTTACGTAAACTTGTCTGCTATATTTGAACACAAATGCCGTTCTTCAATTAAAACTAACAGTACATTGTCAGGGACATTCAGTTATATACAAACAAGAGACAGACAAGAGAATATTTCTACCTTTCATGTGGACTACGTGTTGACTTACTGATCGGAATAATTGAAATGTTCGGGTTCATAGCCGATGCAGTGCGTGCTAATTAGAACAGCAACGCTGGGCTCTCAGCACCGTACTGAGCCCAGGTGCAGTTCATTTACATGAAGGAAATCTCGTACTGGGTACGATTACACCCACATACAGTAAGTAGCACAGGCTACTTAGGGAGTAGCCGGATGCGTTTAAAAGTGACCCGAGCCAGGCAGGAGTCAAACCTACAATCTCCTGATCCGTAGTCAGACGCGTTATCCATTGCGCCACTGGCGTCACACTGCACGACTGTAACCCAGTGAGCTCAGCACTGTAACTTGTAAAACATTACCCCCGGTCCATTCTTTTCCAAAAGTGAGAAACACCTGTTTTCTACATTCTGTCTGTTTAAAACCATATCTCTTTAAACCAAACCAAGAGTTTGTCCTTTGCACTGATTTTCTGATTCATTTCGATTTCAAAGAAAAAAAAAACACTTTCTTCCAAAGCATCATAAAATTGTCCCTTCTTCCAGACTCTACTTCTCTCTTGTAGTAGTACAGCAGACCTTTCCAGGTGAGCAGATCACAGAGTCCGAAATGAGCTTCCTCCATCCAGCAAAGTACCTGAACATGACTCTGTCATCATAAAAGCACCCCTGTAGTAAAGCAATTAAATCCGAAATCAAGAGGGCAATTGCCTACTGAAGTTCAAGAAGTCATCAATTTTAACCTAGCAACACATTAAAGGCTGCATCTATACAAGTACGATTCTAGAAATGCTCACCAGATTACGTTTTAAGAAGGAACTGCGGCTCAGGTTCCGCCGAGATCTAAACTCGGATGGCAGGATTCAGAGTCCAGAGTTTGGACGGGTGGCGCACAGAGGGTCCATATACTGTAGATCCCTCAGTGATCTTCCGCGTGTTCAAACCGCCAGCGTGTGACTCCCCTGTCCCCGTGACCTCATTGCTCTGCTCTCGCCTCTGTGCAGCCGAGCCCGACTCATGGTAAAGTGGAAAAAAAATGCCCTCAACGTGTGATTTACTCTGGAGCGAGGACAGATGTCACCTTCTTATCATTGAAGAGGATGTATGTGATGTGGCGACTAGGTTCAATTTTTTATCCTCTTTAAAAGATTAAGGACTGGGTGAGCCTGATTTACCACCCTTTCAGCTAAGAACCCGACGTGCGGACCGTTTAAGCTGCGTAGACTCGGTCGTTTAACTCTTCTCCATTAGCAGGGTTAAGGTTAAAGAAAAAACATTGCTGACTTCTTTTTTGTTTTCCAGCCGCGAGCGCTGATTAGCAAGGTTTGCATTTCATGTTTTGCAAGTTGCATTCTAAGAAAAACAAGTCGTTCAAGACAGGAAATGAATACTTGCATTTAATTAAGTCTAGCCGTAGGCGGTTGTCCATAATGACCAGTCCTGTTCGAGAAGACAGAACAAAAAAAGGCACCGCTGGGATTCGGACCCGGGATCTCCTGTTTACTAAGCAGGCGCTTTAACCAACTAAGCCACAGCGCGCCAGGAGCGCTGTCCTTTTGCAGCCACTTGGACACACAACTCAGACACATCTGCATTCGCTGTGCGCTCCGCCTGCTCGCTGAGCAAGTTGCCACCTTTACATTCAATAGCAACATCGACACCAAGAGAAAGGATGACAAATGGCTTTTAACTGGAACTTTTCATGTCCAAGGAGCTCAATGTGCTTTCCGTGTACAACAGGGCCACTGAACTCCACACCGGCCACTGAAGCACAGCAGTGGCTTGCTGGCTTGACATCTCCCAAGGAAGATGTTGAAATTGCATGTGGAACAGGAAAATGACCCTCGAGTACGAGGGAAAAAAAAGAAAAAGAAAATCTGGAGCGCGCCAACTCATGTCCGGACAGCCCGGTTTCCTCGGCGAGGTGGCCGAGTGGTTAAGGCGATGGACTGCTAATCCATTGTGCTCTGCACGCATGGGTTCGAATCCCCTCCTCGTCGCTCTCCATGTCTGACGCGTGTGCCTGTTCAAAGTCGGCCCTCGGTACTAGAGCAGTACGTTTTCCAGCGGTGGCTGAACATGGTATAGTAGGCTAACGTCGGTATCAGTAGTGCAGTGACAGAAACAGTATTTACGTGCTGCTGCTGCCAAGTGGCTCTGGGTTGAGCCCGCGTTTTCACTTACTTGCAACACAAACGGAGAAAGCGTTTTCTGACAGTCTCTCGAGAGACTGCGCTAGGTGTTTAGAGATAGACTTTGTCAGTTCCCCCTGGGATGATGGCCTCTCAAATAGTTTGTGATTCCTCTAGACGTTTATACAGTAGAAGCATGGCTCGTGGCTTAAATTCAAGCTGACCAAGACTAAGGAAACGAGTTAGAGGTCTGATGCAGAACTGCGAATTCAGTGAACGGGAACACTACAGTACATTGCACCGTATGTGTGAGGAAAGCTGCCCCCTTCAGTCCCTTGTCGACCGAACAGAGAACTGTAAAGGATACCGCCAAGAAACTTTAGGATGCTGGTTGGAATCCAGCTCCAAAGAAGCCCCTTTGGGTGTTATGTCATCAAAAAGTAAGAACAACGAATCTCCCTTTGATCAAAAGCGCAACAAAACTGTTTTCCGTGGAGCAGGTTTCAGACCCGTAGACCTGTTTTATTTGTAGGGCAGGCGCATTCCCAAACGCGAATCTCCTGTTTTAGAAATGCTTTGGGCGGCGTGAAGTGAAAATAAGAAATGAACTCCAGATGCACATGGAAGCAATCAAGTGTTTCATCCGAGCTGTTTCAAAGACTGCTCAAGAGCTTTCCTTTCACAGAGGCGCAACGATTAATGATGGCGGTGCACCCTTCAATGCGCCTTACAACTCTAGGGAGTGATTGAGACGATTCGTAGCGTGTGCTCATTTCCCTATATTCCCCGTGCTGCAGTGGAAGGATGACGTACGTTACTGCTTCGACACGTAACAGCATTATATTCAACTGCAGGAGCTGAGGGCTTTCGTAAGCGCGTAAATCAAAGGCAATTCCTGCGTCTAACACTAATGTAAATGCTTTTCAAAGTGCAGTGTGGTGCAGCTTGTAAAATCCTTGTCCACATTTGTGGTTTGTTGATGTTTTTTTCTGTCTGCCAAAGTTGCATTTTGACATCCGGACGGGGAGACTTTATCCTTTGAACGTGAAGCCACCCTTAAACCCTCGGAGGCGTGTCTGTCTGCCGGCACGTATTTTGTCAAAGGTATTTTTTTTTAACGGGGAGCGACTCTGAAAAGGTTTCCCCAGCCACCTCGCACTCGTGTTAGATTATAGGAGGAATGCGGCGGCCGCAAGCTCGCCGTAGTCGTGGCCGAGTGGTTAAGGCGATGGACTTGAAATCCATTGGGGACTCCCCGCGCAGGTTCAAATCCTGCCGACTACGGCGTCTGCCGCACGTTGTAGTGTGCCTGCGCGGTAGAGGCGAAGTGCCGCTTCTCCTTTTCTGGTACTATAAAAGCGCTAAATCGCTTGGACCCGCTGCCATGGAAATCAATTCTTCAGATAACCACACATTTTGCGTTCGCACGTCTGGTGCTCTACTTATGCCTTTGAAAATCGGATCAATAAAGCTCAAAGAACCGACACGATAGGTGCTCGTAAAGCACGCAGTAAAGAACTCTTATCAGCGAGGGTTTCAGTGGGTTAACTGAGGAGAAGGCGTGATCGCTAATTGTTGAGTTTTTATTTGGTGTTAGAAACACTCTTACTGTGCATGAAGTGCAACAAATGTAGCCACAGAAATTGCATCGCGCTTTCATTTATGCTATTGCAGACACCAACGTTGCCTAGATAGAAAACCGATAAAGCCGTGGGTTTGCTTGCCGGTCTGAAGGATCTCTCTTCGAATCTCTATCATTTGTCAATGGAAGTAAAAGGCGCTGCAATCTGATACGTTCACATTCAAACCCGCAGCTGTTGTTCGACTTTATTTCTTGACTAATTACAACTGAGTGTCGCATGAGCAGTTACGTAAACTTGTCTGCTATATTTGAACACAAATGCCGTTCTTCAATTAAAACTAACAGTACATTGTCAGGGACATTCAGTTATATACAAACAAGAGACAGACAAGAGAATATTTCTACCTTTCATGTGGACTACGTGTTGACTTACTGATCGGAATAATTGAAATGTTCGGGTTCATAGCCGATGCAGTGCGTGCTAATTAGAACAGCAACGCTGGGCTCTCAGCACCGTACTGAGCCCAGGTGCAGTTCATTTACATGAAGGAAATCTCGTACTGGGTACGATTACACCCACATACAGTAAGTAGCACAGGCTACTTAGGGAGTAGCCGGATGCGTTTAAAAGTGACCCGAGCCAGGCAGGAGTCGAACCTACAATCTCCTGATCCGTAGTCAGACGCGTTATCCATTGCGCCACTGGCGTCACACTGCACGACTGTAACCCAGTGAGCTCAGCACTGTAACTTGTAAAACATTACCCCCGGTCCATTCTTTTCCAAAAGTGAGAAACACCTGTTTTCTACATTCTGTCTGTTTTAAAACCATATCTCTTTAAACCAAACCAAGAGTTTGTCCTTTGCACTGATATTCTGATTCATTTCGATTTCAAAGAAAAAAAAAACACTTTCTTCAAAAGCATCATAAAATTGTCCCTTCTTCCAGACTCTACTTCTCTCTTGTAGTAGTACAGCAGACCTTTCCAGGTGAGCAGATCACAGAGTCCGAAATGAGCTTCCTCCATCCAGCAAAGTACCTGAACATGACTCTGTCATCATAAAAGCACCCCTGTAGTAAAGCAATTAAATCCGAAATCAAGAGGGCAATTGCCTACTGAAGTTCAAGAAGTCATCAATTTTAACCTAGCAACACATTAAAGGCTGCATCTATACAAGTACGATTCTAGAAATGCTCACCAGATTACGTTTTAAGAAGGAACTGCGGCTCAGGTTCCGCCGAGATCTAAACTCGGATGGCAGGATTCAGAGTCCAGAGTTTGGACGGGTGGCGCACAGAGGGTCCATATACTGTAGATCCCTCAGTGATCTTCCGCGTGTTCAAACCGCCAGCGTGTGACTCCCCTGTCCCCGTGACCTCATTGCTCTGCTCTCGCCTCTGTGCAGCCGAGCCCGACTCATGGTAAAGTGGAAAAAAAATGCCCTCAACGTGTGATTTACTCTGGAGCGAGGACAGATGTCACCTTCTTATCATTGAAGAGGATGTATGTGATGTGGCGACTAGGTTCAATTTTTTATCCTCTTTAAAAGATTAAGGACTGGGTGAGCCTGATTTACCACCCTTTCAGCTAAGAACCCGACGTGCGGACCGTTTAAGCTGCGTAGACTCGGTCGTTTAACTCTTCTCCATTAGCAGGGTTAAGGTTAAAGAAAAAACATTGCTGACTTCTTTTTTGTTTTCCAGCCGCGAGCGCTGATTAGCAAGGTTTGTATTTCATGTTTTGCAAGTTGCATTCTAAGAAAAACAAGTCGTTCAAGACAGGAAATTAATACTTGCATTTAATTAAGTCTAGCTGTAGGCGGTTGTCCATAATGACCAGTTCTGTTCGAGAAGACAGAACAAAAAAAGGTACCGCTGGGATTCAGACCCAGGATCTCCTGTTTGCTAGACAGGCGCTTTAACCAACCAAGCCTCGGCGCCCCGGGAGCCTTGTCCTTTTGCAGCCACTTGGACATACCACTCAGACACATCTGCATTCGTTGTGCGCTCCGCCTGCTCGCTGAGCAAGTTGCCACCTTTACATACAATAGCAACATCGACACCAAGAAAAAGGATGACAAATGGCTTTTATCTGGAACTTTTCATGTCCAAGGAGCTCAATGTGCTTTCCTTGTACAACAGGGCCACTGAACTCCACACCGGCCACTGAAGGACAGCAGTGGCTTGGTGGCTTGAGATCTCCCAAGGCAAATATTGAAATCGCATGTGGAATAGGAAAATGACCCTCGAGTACGAGGGAAAAAAAAAGAAAAAGATTATCAGGAGCGCTCCAACTCATTTCTGGAAAGCTCCATTTCTTGACGAGGTGGCCGAGTGGTTAAGGCGATGGGCTGTTGATTGCTTGTGTTCTGCATGCCTGGGTTCAAATCCCATTTTTGTTGCTCTCCATGTCACTTGGTAATTATTAAATCTTCGATCACTTCTCTCTTCTCCCCCAACACTCTCGTCTGTAGTCATTTTGTCATTTAAAGTGAAACTAGGTGTATAACTGGATCCTCACTTACGCAAATGGTGAGGCTCCAGTTCGACATCTAGTTTCACTTTATATGACAGAAGGACGTTAGACTGTGCCGGACTGGCAGATAACTTCCTGTTATTTTTACTATCTTAAACATTTGAAATCCTCCCCTATGCAATAGTGACACTTCATCTTGGCTCCACCTAGGACACTCTTAAATCTTCCATCACTTCTCTCTTCTCCCACAACACTCTCGTCTGTCAGCAGTATGTGGTGTCTTTGCATTACAACCAATCTCACCATGGAAAGATAGCAAAAGGTTTTGGCGAGAGAGGAGGAGATGGCCTGGCCCGCACGGGGATCAATCCCACGACTTTGGCGTTTTTAGTACCACACTCAAGCCAACTGAGATAACCAGCCTCGTGAGAGGTGTCATTACAACTTAGGTGTAATCTTGATGCATCTCAAGGGGGTACAATTTTCAACTTACGGAGCCCGAGTACATTAAGCCATACTGAGTCTACGTGAACAAGATCAGTAACGGGCTCAGTCAGGCCCAATCAACAGCCCTCAATCTGAGCTTTAACCTCTGCCTGTTACTCCTCACGATCAATATTTCTGAAAGATTCTGAAAGGCTTTCTGAATGCCGGTTTTTATTGTGGTTTTGCCCAGCAGGGAGTGTCTTGCCAGAGAAGAGAAATACAAGCGCTATACCCGACAGGCTGACACACTAACTACCGGCTCCAATAACCTTAACTAAAGCAAGAGAACCAGTTCCTGCTCGCGGAAAAGCTTTCATAATTAAAGAGCTCAAGCATTGGCTGGAGACGCTGTGTCTGAGCTCAGTGTTTATAAAAAAAAAAGGACGGTCCTGTGCCTGTGGCTGTAAAGTTGCCGGTTCAAATCGCACGGCTGGCAGAGGAATCCTACTCCGTTGGGCTCCAGGACCGCTGTGCAATGGCTGACCCTCTGCTTTGTTCCCAAGCTTCTCTCCCTATCATGTGTGTCTCATGGAGAGCATGGGGTATGCGAAAAGACACATTCCTAATACAAGAAAGTGTGTATGGCCAATAAAGTGATTTTATTTTACATAGGACGGCACTCAGCGGCTGCAGGTGCGGCTCATGCAGAACGCACGTCTCCTGTCTCCCAACCCTTCCGCCTCACCATACTGCCTTCATGGTCCACTGCGGAAAAAAAAATCCCCTTTTCTACCTTCATACGTCCCTCTTAAACCACAGAAACACAGAAAACTCCGGGAAGTTTCTGAGTCAGCTCTGGGTCTCTCTGCTCGAGGTCACAAGCAGGAACAGTAATCGCGCTGAAAGCAAGTAGTCATTCCTGTTCGTAGACAACAATGTGTACAAATACATTTCCCGAGTCATAAAACCTAATAAAATCCATGTAAGCCTCCCTGCACATACCAACCAGTCATGTTCAGGTACTTTTCTAATATATCTAAATAGGTTTGCCACAGCTGTTACAGCAAAGAGACTTTTCCCGACTTTTATTTTGTACGTCTCGTTAAGTCTCACAAAACACAAACAACACTCACCGTAATCAGTACTGTGGATATTCCTGAATTTTACACCGTTTTTTTTTATTAAATCATATGAATCCCAATCAGTAACCCATTGTAAGTATCTTCCCATTGACAATTCCTGAGCTTTATAACCATGTAGTATTTTTTTTACCTTGTTTTAATATTTATTATTGTTTTATTATTTATGCATTTTACAGAGTTTTTTTTTACATATTCTGAGAATTTTATTGTAATTGTAAAATAGGACTATTGATACTCCTGGATTTTAAACCTGTATTTATTCCGACTTTAATCTCTCAACCAGAAGACGAGGCGGGAGCTTATTTGATTTTAAATTGAATGATTTGTGGGGAAAATGTACATTAATTTCCTAGTATCTATCACCAGTGGGAAATGTGGCATTTCTTGTTGAATTGCAGACATTATTGGAAGGCCTTCAGACTGGTATAGTAGTGATTGGAAGAGATTTAATTTACATATTTATTAAATCAGACAGGAACAGCATCAAATCTAAAATGGCAGAACCCTCTAGATTACTGGAACATTTTATGCGTATTGATAATCTACAACATGTTTGGTGGTTACTGTGTCCTGCTACACACCCTTTCATAATGTGCACAAATCTGTCCCACATCTTCTATTAGTTTGTAAGGAATATTCTGAAATCTTGGATTACAAGATCAAGGCAGAAAAAAAAAGACAATTAGGAAGAAAGATACAATGTATTGAAAATTAAATATGTTTTAAAGGATGAAATGGGATTAAATGCCTAAAATGTCAGATAAACCCTTATCAAATACAATTAATATATTAAGATATATTACATTCTTAAATAATGTGAGGTATAATTTTCAGAGATGGAATAATCTATCTGTAATTTTTTTTTTAGAATAATATGGTTACCTAACTGTTTTTGTTCTTTTTTCAATGATCCCAGTAACTCTTCTGAAAACATTTTTCAGAGCAGCTTCTTCAGTTATCACTGATTTTATGTGGTCTTAATGATCTCATAGTTTAAGATTGTAGCGGCAATGCTTGTTAATAAGACAAAATTAAGTGTTGCTTATCACCATCTTCAACTCCAGTGTCGGATGGTTGAGAAAAATGCCCTGACCCCCCATTCCCCATTGGCCTTTATCGCCTGAAAAGGGGACCTACCTACATACTAGACTATCAGTAGGGCTGGCCATAACTCTCTCATCCACTGCAGCTGAAGCATGTGAGGCAGTAACGCTCTCATCCACTGCAGGTTAAGCCCTGTGAGTGAGATCCAATTCCCTACAGTTCCAGAAATTTGAGACGTCTTTCTGAGGAGAAGAAGAGACTTCTTTCTGTCTACCAATCAGGTCAGCCATGATTAACTAAAAAACAACAACAATTTGGTCATTGTATAATTATGCAAAGGAACAAGTAAGTTTATTCCATGCTGAAAAGAGAAGAGCAAAAACACAGTGTTTGGCTGTGAAGCCTTCTTCAGGTGTATAATTATGTCCATGTTTTTTTCTACTTTCAGTTCATGCACCTATTAAACTTGTAAAGATGGGAAATGAACAGGGAACACCCGTGTGTGACTGGGATAGTACTCCTGATGCCCTGTGGCCCAATTGGATGGCTGACATCTCTGACAGCAAGTCTGTGGCTGAGCTCTCAATTCCTGGGACACATAACACCATGGCTTTCTATGGAGGCGCCTTGGTTGAATGTCAGAGATGGCCTCTCTCTCAGCAATATAAGGCTGGCATACGATTCGTTGACATTCGATGCCGACATATTGAAAACAATCTCACCATCCACCATGATGTAGTTTATCAGCCAGCAATTCTGGGGGATGTGTTTCGAGACACCATTGCGTTCCTGAAAGAAAACACAGGAGAAGCGATTCTCATGCGCATAAAAAAAGAATACGATGAAACAGGCTGCACTCACCCTTTAGACGAAACTCTGAAAAACAAAATTGAGGCATATGGCCAATCAAATTTCTGGGTGAAAAACCAAATCCCAACCCTTGGTGAAGCACGTGGAAAGATAGTTATTATACAAAACTATCCCTGTGCTTCTGTTGGCATTAACTATTGGTCATTAGATATTGCAGATGATTACCATGTTCCAACAATTTTTCACACCCCACAGAAGTGGTCAGGAGTGAAGGACCACCTAGAAAAGGCAAGGTATGGCAATCGCTCACAGATCTTTCTGACCTTTGCTTCAGGGTCGAGTGGTGGGGCATACCCTAATGCTGTTGCTGATAGAGTCAATCCTGGAGCTTTACTACTACTTAAATGGATTTGGAGACCAAACAATTCGTTGGGGAATCATAGTCATGGACTTCCCAGCTTCAATACTTGTCCACAAGATAATTCAAAGCAATAAATAACTATTAGAACAAAGAAGTGCAAAAGTAATAAAGGAATCACTGCTGTCTGATCCCCCTGTTTGTTTTTATGCTTTGCTCTAGATTTATAGACAATACAGTTGAAAATGCTGCAATACAGAAGTAAAGGCTTGTAAATCTGAGTTGAACTATCTATCTGATTTAGTTCTGGCTATGTTAACATAGATAAAGTAAAAAAGCACCCAATATCTACTTAATAATTGTTCTTAATAAGTGTTCTTGATAACATGATTGCATCTGAAGAAAATCTATCTTTTAACAGAAAACCTTCTGAAACAGTGGTATTCATACAAATTTGACCGTTCCTTGTGTTGTGGGAAATCCTTCATCCAAGGAGCAGGACACAGTCTTTGTGGATTCAGTTGTTTTATTGAGCTCAATAATGACATCAACGCGTGTCGGGTCTGCCCCGCAGAACAGACAACATTGCAAGGGTTTCCCAGCTCTTATATACAGTATGATCTCAGGAAGATGTTTTGTTTCACTGCTTCATGTGTATTCGTCTTGCCCTTTTGATATGTAGCATGAGTTGACCAGTTGGTCCTGTCCCGAGTCCTGTCCTTTGATGTGTAGCTGTCCTTTGATATGTAGCATGAGTTGACCAGTTAAGTCCTGTCCTTTGATGTGTAGCTGTCCTTTGATATGTAGCATGAGTAGACCAGTTAAGTCCTGTCCTTTGATGTGTAGCTGTCCTTTGATATGTAGCATGAGTTGACCAGTTTGTCCTGTCCCAAGTCCTGTCTTTTGATGTGTAGCTGCCTTTGTTGGAGCTGCTTAAGATATGCTAAGACAGCCGACACATTACACAATGTGCTTGATTTAATACAGTAGTGTCGAATACAGATAAATTATATATATATATTTTCCATCAATAATATATATATATAAGTGTTTTATGTTCCACTTCAGTCCCTCCTGTTAACCACCCAGTGAAAGCCTGGGTAGGTTATAAGGCATAGCTTGTTTGAGATATCGATTGGTTGGCAGTGTTAGGTAGGAAGACTGAGGTACGGGCAGAGGCGAAGGTAAAGTGTAACTTCTTGTTAACCTTTTGCATAATACAACACAAACAATTATTATATACCACCAGTAAAATTAATACTCCACAAATTCCCCACACAAACCAGTGCCAGAGTAAAACCTTTTGTTTACCGTATGTTCCAAGGCCCATGCCGTTTGTTGAGCTGCATTAATGGCAATCTTAGCATGTTGTGTGAGGCCTTGGATTAAAAGGGTGTCCTTTTGTATTGTCTGTATCATCTCTTGTAAATGTTTAGAGTTGGCCTCTGTGAGGGTATCTTCCCACCATGGACCGATAACTTGGTGGTTAGCGAATGGTTGAACATGTAGTTCTCCCATTGTGAGGGAGTCCAGTATTTCAATACAGAAGGAGTGGTTAGTCGCAGGGCAGTGTAGATGTCCATAAAGAAAGCTTGTTTGGCTGCTGATTATACACCACTGTGTTCCACCGACTTGCCACATGCCTTCACCCTCGGCTAGTGGTATCCAGTCCCATGTTGCCGTTTCATTGAGATGGAACGGTCTCATTGTAGAACAGGTACATAGCACCCATGAGGGACTCTCATGACAGCAGTCGGAGGTCGACATGTAGGTGATGTTAGGGGTCTGTCTGATGTACCCCTTTCTGCCCAATCGCAATACGTGATCACCTATTACTCTGCCCATAGACTGGAATCGGGAGACCGCAAAAGTCATACTTGGGAGATATTGTGGCCAGATTAGGTCAAAGGTGACGGTCCCAGGTAAAGAAGGTTTGTTTAGGACCAACCTGGCAGTTATTAATTCATCGTAATGGGGTGATTGAGCTTCAGGTGAGTTGAACCATTCTGAGACTATAGCTCGCACGTCTTGTAAAGCATGGTAGGGAACTTGGCCAAGCTTAAGTTCCATCAGATCCTGATTGACACTAGAGACTAAATCTCGAGCATAATCTAAGCAGGCCTGACGGTGATTGATATACCTGGAATGCTGATAGACTGTGGTGGCTAAACTAAGCACCGATTTGGACTGGAGTGTTAGGGCGGGTAATGTAGAGTCACCACCATTTGCTAATTCCTGGATGCCCTGTGCAGCGGCTTTGGCAACCCATTCAGAATAACCCTTTTCACTCCACAGAGCAAAAGAGTTACTGATAGAATTTGCAGTACCAAAACCACCTAGAATGGTATCCAGGAGGTCTCTCTTCTTACGTCTTGGTGTCTGTCTGCTAGCCCTGTCCAAGCTCATCTGCAGCTGAGACTTGGCCCAGTCTCTAGCGTCGGACACGTTACCACATTCAATATTTAAAACAGACAAAATAGTAGATACATTATATACAATCCTCTGTGTTACCAAGTGGGAGTTTTGAATCATACGCTTCCTTGTGGGTTCTATAATAATTCCATGGTCAGGTGATGGGACTTGCAAGGGGCACTCGGAAAGTTTATGGGGGCCACAGGTAGACAGGGTAATACACCCATCAACATTGGATGGAATGTCTTTGTAATACTGTCTGTCAGTGAAGCTCCTACGGCTCCGGCAGTATATTCCATCGTGGCTACATTTCCACATCCAGATCCAGGAATCGCAGTTGGCACATTGGTCTATTAGGTAAGAATCTGTACCCCAGCAGGACCTGGTGTGCGTTGTATTTAGAGGAATATGCACTAGGACACCGGGGAAGGTATACATATTTTGGGAGTGGTCCCTTGAGTCTTTTTGGGGTTTCAGGTTTCACATCTGTGACGAACTGATAGGAGGGGCGACAGTGAGGCAGTTCCTCACCCTTTACCCATTTTCCAAGTCCCAGACCTCCTCCACCCCGAAGGTCAGGAGTTTCAAGAATGCTCCCAGTATGTTTCTCCCAGTCCCATACACACTCTGAACAGTATGAGACATTTTTACATACAGATATAGGGGTCAGTCTGTTAGACTCCATGCTCCAGGGACATGACGTCTTGTCTGTGGGCAGCCACATTCCTTTGGAGTGATTGTTGTATGGAGTCAGTGTTACCCCTCCCCAGCATTCCTGAGGTCCCTCTCTCTTTGGCAATCGAATGTATTGTCCTTCTTTGAGGCATTGTGTATTTGAAATCCTGCTGACCCTGGGATACCACACATGAATTCCCTGGGTTGCCTGGAACATCAGGGCCAGAAGCGGGACAGGTAGTTTCATCCTAGAGCTGAGGGTTTTTCCAGGACACCTGAAATGAAATAATTTAGACACCGGCTATCCGCCCTCCTGTTGGAAGAAACAGAACATGGTTTATAAGGTTTGATCTGTGTCCAATGTTTCCACCTACTACCTCCCGGGAGATCTAAACATACGCATGTATCACTGGTAAGCAGTACCGTGTGTGGGCCGGTCCATCGTGGTTCGAAACCAGTCCTTTGATGTAGGGTTTTTACTAAGATTGTATCCCCAATTTCTGGAAGACTAAGAGCCGAGGCTGACTCTGAAATTCTCTGATCTTCCAGTTTTTGTTGTTCTTGTGCTATGTCTTTCAGACTTTTCAGCTGTTGGCAGAGCCTAACCAGATATTGGCGCAACCTGTCTCGGAAGGGGCCAGTTTCTCCTTGGGCTGTTAGAATGCCTTCTGGAAGCCTCATGGCCCTACCTGTCATTAATTCAAATGGGGTGAGCTTAGTTATGCGGTTCATGGTAGCTCTGAGCCGCATCATGATGGCAGGCAGGGGTCAACCCAACCCTTGCCAGTTTCTGCAATGGCTTTAGCTAATGCTGTTTTTAGTGTTCTGTTCATGCGCTCCACCATCCCTGAACTCTGTGGATGGTATGGGACATGAAAACGCTGTTTGACCCCAAGCAACTGACAGGCTTGCTTCATCACTTTACCAGTGAAATGGGTGCCCTGATCTGAATCCATTTGAAGGGGGACACCCCAGCGCGGAATTAGTTCCTCTGCTAGAATTCTGGCTGCTGTTTGTGCAGTACAATCCCATGTTGGGAAAGCTTCCACCCACCTTGTGAAATGATCTAGAATTACCAGACAATACGTTTTCCCCTTATCCTTGGGTAGAGGACCCGTAAAATCTATCTGGATATTTTCCCATGGTCCCTGAGGACGTGGTTGGTGTGCTAATTTGATTTTAATAGGTTTCCCAGGGTTATGTTGAGCACACGTTAGACAAGCTTGGCAAAATTTTGCCACATCCCTCCCCATCCCTGGCCACCACCACTCCTGTTTGATCCTGTTAATCATGACTTCTCTCCCCTGGTGGCCAGGTCCATGATAGACATCTAAGAGTCCCCGTCTGATGCTTTTGGGAGCCACGACCCCATTGTTGATCGTGTTTCGCCAGATTCCCTGAGAATCCTGAATAGCTCCTTTAGCTTCCCACTCCTGTTGTTCTGCATTCCCTACTCGTTGTTGCATGTCTCTTATGTTGATTTCCTCAGTCTCTATGGCAGAGGCTAGAGGTATACTCCCAGGTGAGGCAGCTGTTTTAGCGGCTTCATCAGCGTGTGTGTTCCCCTGCTGTATCCAACTGTCTGACTTCTGGTGAGCTTTTACTTTGATAACAGCTACCTCAGAAGGGAGACGGGTTGCTTCAGTCAAAGCCTGGATTATTTCTAGATGTTTAATGGCTCCCCCTCCTGTTGTCAGGAACCCTTGCCGTTCCCACGCTCTCATGTAGTCATGCACTACTCCAAAGGCATAACGACTGTCAGTATATATATTTATTCTTTTTCCTTTTCCTTCCCTCAGTGCTTCAGTCAATGCCACAAGTTCGGCCACTTGTGCTGAGAAAGAGCTGGGTAGAGACCCTTGTCTAAGGATTTTGCCTTCAGGGCTCACGACTGCCCACCCAGAATAGGGAGACCCATTTATATAGAGTCGTGACCCATCGACAAACAAGGTTTGGTCCGGATTGTCTAAGGGTATCTCTTTGACATAATTCTCGGGTTCCTCCTCTAGTGATATTAGACAATCGTGAGGTTCTCCCTGGTCTAGTAATCCCACAGCTGGATTTGTTCCTGTATCTCTGACTATTTTAACTGATTTATCCTTTGGGATGAGCAGAGCTTCCCATTTTGCTCTACGGCTGTCTGAGACCGTCCGTAGTCGTCCGGTATTCAGCAGCTCTACCAGTGTGTGTGGTGTATGGAGGATGATTTCTCCAGACATTGTGACAGGTTCACACACCTGTATAGCCCATGCTGCACAATCTACTGCAGTTAGGCATGAGGGCATTCCTCCTGCTACCACAGGACGGGTGGTTGAGTAATAAGCTACTGGTCTCTTATGGTCCCCATGTTCCTGTGCTACTACAGCACTATAGTGGTTGCTTTCACTATGGCAGTACAGATGGAAAGGTTTCTGAGGATCAGGGAGCCCTAGGGCGGGAGCCCCGGCTAGTGCATTCTTAATTGTAGTGTAAGCTTGCTCTTGTTCTGGTCCCCATTCTATTTTATCAAGTGGGGCTGGGCTGCCCTTTATCAATTGCTGGATTGGGGCAGTGACCTGTGAGAAGTTTGGTACAAAGTTTCTACAGTAGTTTAATAGTCCCATAACCTTCCTTACACCTCGAACATTTGCAGGCCGGGGCATCTCCTTGATAGCTACCTTATGATCACTGGACATGGACTTGTGCCCTTTTGAGATCACGTGCCCTAAGTAATGTACTTCAGTACGACCGATCTGGGCCTTTTTGGGATTTGCCTTCAATCCTGCAGTGCACAAAGCCTCCAATAGGAGTATCAAGGCCCCTGTATGTCCCTTCATGTCCTCGGATGCTAACAAGAGGTCGTCTACGTATTGTAGCACAGTGCTTCGGTAATGGCTCAGGTCAAGGCCTGCAACAACTCTAGCCATTGCCTGGTGAAAAATAGCTGGGCTGTTATGGAATCCCTGTGGTAATCTGGTTCATGTATATTGTCGGTCCCCAAAGGTGAATGCAAACTTATTCTGGCTGGAGGGGTGCAGTGGTATGCTCCAAAAGCCATTGGAAATGTCTAAAACTGTAAATAGTTTATGTTTTGGTCCCAGATTGTTAAGAATAGTTGTGGGGCTAGCTACAATGGGGTGAAGCCGTGGGGTTACTTCATTGAGGGCAGTGTAGTCTATAGTGAGTCTTCAAGAACCATCAGGTTTCTTTACGGGCCACACAGGAGAGTTTGTCGTGGAGTCAACAGGTCGGAGTATGCCCTGCTCTAATAAAGATGCATCTGCCACTCCTGTTTGAGCCTCAGGCTTCAGGGGATATTGTTTGTGTGGCTTGTGCAGTGGGCCTGCGACAACCAAAGGTTCCATGTTCCTACTGAGGGGGGCCGCAGAAGCCACCCAGGCTGTATTCTGTACCAGTTTTCTAGTTACAGTGTTTTTTGTATTGCCGTGAGCATCACGCCATTCTATCCCTAAGCCATTCGCATGTATGACAGCACCAGCTTCCCTAAGCAGATCAATCCCCATAATCGTCCCTTCATTATTGGGGCATACCCAGAAACGTGTAACCAGGTATAAGCCTCTAATTCTAACACTTGAGGTGTACTCAAGTGTGCCACAATAGTTTCCCCCCCCACCCCTGTGATCGGGAGCTGTCTTTTAGTGATGGGGAGGGGTAGGTCTGTGATCGATACTGAAGCTCCTGTGTCCACTAATATGTTGCACTGCTGGCCCCCTAACAGTGCTTTAATGTGGATACGAGGATCAGTACCTAGTCCGGGTTGCGACTTGGTTAGTCCAGTCTCTTCAGAGTCTGGAGATGATTTAGGGAATGCCTTTCGTGGGGGGCCCTGTCCTTCCATTCCCCCTCCTTTTGACCAACACTGTGATTTACTGTGCCCTATCCTTTTGCAATTTAGGCATTTTACTTGGCCTTTTCCTGGGCAGTCTTTCTTGAGATGCCCGTGTTCTCTGCACTGGAAACAGAACAGTTCTCCCCATAGGGGCACTGCCTGTACTGCTGTCACCTTTACACGAGGCTTTATTCTGGATTCCACATCACTTGCCCATCTAATAACATCTCCGTAAGTATCTCCTACTGGAATGCCCATTTCTAACACCTCTTGGTGTTTTTTGCTCAGACCCTCCTTTAATAGTTTTAAAAATATTTGATTATCTCGGGCGGGGTTTGGTAGACCTGAATATTCCCTGAAGGCAACGTACTTCCTATCTCCGTACTCTAGTGCGCTTTCTCCCAGTCGCTGGTTGACTTGCATTATAGCCCCCCAGTTTCCTTGGCCAGCACCCAGAGCAGCAGAAACGGCATTTTTAAACATATTTAATTTCTGGTTCACGGTCTGGTCCGGGACTTCAACCCATGCCCCAGTACGTATATCGACAGGCAGGGTTTCCCATATATCCCGGGGGCATTTTGCTTTTACTAAAACATGCACGTCTCTGAGATGCATAACATGAAGTTCTTGTAATTCCTCAAGTATTTCCCAAAAGTCTGTATTCCCACATGCTGGTTTTAGCCTGGGAAGGTCTGATAATATTGCTTGTTTCTCCCCGGGGATAAATGGTCTGTGGACCCGGGTATTGAGAACTATCATTGCCCCTGTGTTCGTACGGAAGTCGCGTTCCCGAATTTCCACTGGGGCCATCGGTACTCCCACCTGCACGCCCCTGTCTGGATTATACGGAGGCGGGTGACAGTCTCCGGATTGTTCATTTTCGTACTCTAGTGTTTTCCTGTCTAAATCATCCCATTCTAATTCTCCGTCCTCTCTACCTCTCACATTCTTCCCCACCATTGCCGCTAATCGTAGCCCAATCCTGCTTGCCCTTTCTCCTTCTTTCATTAATCGCATCACCTCTTCCTTTAACTCACTTATTTCTTTCTTAAAATGCTCAACTTCATTCTCTTTCTGGCTAAGCATCGCCTGTGACTTTATATTTTTTTCTTGTTTGCTTCTCATTTCGTTTTCCATATTTTCGAAACAACTCAGCAATACTCCTACCGCTTTTTCTGTTCTATTCTTACTTTATTCCACCACTCTCTGTGTTCTCGAACAGAAGCCTCTGGCTTCCATTCTCCTTTACTCATCTTTTCTCTAGTCTTTGAGAATTTCTTTTTAAGGTGATCTAAAACGGATCCCGTTCTATCCGGACAAGATGCCGTGTCCCTGTATATTAATGCTACCTGTGCCGGCAGACTTGCAAATACCCCAGGCGAAACGGTCAGTCACTTCTCGTGACACTAACTCTGGCGCCAGCGTACGGAGTCAATTCTCCGCTTAACATTCAACTCAGCAGTCACGAGAGATCAGACCGTTAACACCCCAGGATTATAATACTGATTATTATTATTATTTTTATTATTATTATAAGCTTTTCCTTAATTTGCCCGCCCGGACTCAGAGGGAATCTTGCTGGCACAATACCGTCACTCAGCTCACCTTGTTCCATTTAGGGACTTTGACTCGCTCCAGGTGGAAAGCGCCCTGGTTTAGAGACCCGCCCCGAGCTCAGAGGAACCACGTCTTGTCTTAGTTTCGAAACCTAGCTCAGAGGAATCGTGTCGTGTCTCGGTTTAGGGATTTTTACCCTGAATCTCACAGAGACGTGTCCTTACTCTTTTCCCTATAAACGATTCTTTATATTCTCCGTTTTCGGTCCTTCCCTTACGGCAACCTAATTGGGTGGTAACATAAAAAATATACTCACCCTGTGTGCCATCTGGGAATTACCAGAGACATGGAGAATCCTTGCCGACTACGCCAAATTGTTGTGGGAAATCCTTCATCCAAGGAGCAGGACACAGTCTTTGTGGATTCAGTTGTTTTATTGAGCTCAATAATGACATCAACGCGTGTCGGGTCTGCCCCGCAGAACAGACAACACTGCAAGGGTTTCCCAGCTCTTATATACAGTATGATCTCAGGAAGATGTTTTGTTTCACTGCTTCATGTGTATTCGTCTTGCCCTTTTGATATGTAGCATGAGTTGACCAGTTGGTCCTGTCCCGAGTCCTGTCCTTTGATGTGTAGCTGTCCTTTGATATGTAGCATGAGTTGACCAGTTAAGTCCTGTCCTTTGATGTGTAGCTGTCCTTTGATATGTAGCATGAGTTGACCAGTTTGTCCTGTCCCAAGTCCTGTCTTTTGATGTGTAGCTGTCTTTGTTGGAGCTGCTTAAGATATGCTAAGACAGCCGACACATTACACAATGTGCTTGATTTAATACAGTAGTGTCGAATACAGATAAATTATATATATATATTTTCCATCAATAATATATATATATAAGTGTTTTATGTTCCACTTCACTTGTGTATGCACTTTGTGTTTGTTAGAGCCATTTTTTTAATTGTTTTTGCAATTAAAGATTAAAGACAGCTGTTGCATTCATCTTTGTCACTTCACTTAATTGTGCATTCTTGATTCATGATTGTGGTGATCATACTGAAAAAGAAAGCATTAAGCAGGCATCTTGATTCTTGCATATGCAAGATGTTTAATTACTAAACTAGGTGTTATCATTGTTTGTGACAATGCTGTATGAATTATAATTACATGCATCATAATTATATACACTGACAATAATTAGCCCCTTGAAGCTGGTCTTTTAAGTGTACATGTATTTATCCAGAAGAAGTGTCAATGTACTCATGGCCAGATGAGTTAAAATCATTACTCTAACCTCTTAGGCTGCATCCTTGATATTTCAGGAAATGTATCAGGACCCAGGATCACCCTTGACATTGGATCTCATCTTCCCTCATCTCTCAGTGATAGACTTATTTCTTTTTGGAGCCTCTACATTTATTTACCAATTACATCTTTTCACACCTTTTCCCCAGGACACTCTTTCTCACCTGCTCTGACCACTGATCGTCCTGTTCTCTCCTGTTCGCCTGTTATTGTCCTTTCTTTCCCACACACCTGAAGAAGGTTTAATCACTTTTCCTTTGCTGGCTGCGTGTGTTCATCGGAATTGAAAAGCAAACTGAATGAATTCCAATTCCATCAGTGAATGGGTCAAGTGTAAACACTCGTGTTCAGCTAGGAATGTTCAAGAACTTGAAGGTACAGAAAGTAGTCATATTCCTGATGATTAGCTTTTTAGGTTTCCCTTCATCTTTCTCGTCTGCTTCAGCCTCCAGAGGAGCCTGCAGCTTCTGTTCCTGCTGGAAAGCAGGCGCTTGCTCTGGGCATCTGGAACACATTTATACACTTTTAACATACCTAAAATGTGAATCAAATATTGCAAACAAAGCTTTGAAAATAAACTAAAGAAGCATTTGAAGTTAATATCTCACCAAGCTGGTTTGTCTTCCCGTTTCCCAAGTACAAAACAACCCAAGGACTCCAACAGTCTCACAGCCAGTTTCATATTCGCCTCATTGAACACGATCTCAATGTAATCCATGATCTGCCCGTTCCTCAGGTGATTCAACATGTCCTTCCTGGACTGGCGAGAGGCCATCCTGATCTCCTCTGGTGTGTCTCGCTTTATTCACACCCTCTTCAAGTGAAGAGGAAGCTTGTCAAAAGCCCCCATATTTTGCACACCAGAGTGTCACGACTACCAACCTGCCCAGACCAGCCCCCAAGAGAACTAATCAGTACCAGCAGCATGGCGATAATTACAAATGCCGCTGCATTATCGATTACCCTTTTAGCCTTCAGTTAGCCTTCCGCTACTTGTTTCGGATTGTTTGTTGCCGTGCCTCCCTCCTACTCCTTCGTCTGCACAGGATCCCTATCTCCTCTTCAGAGTATCCTTACACAGAGGGATCCTTGTGGAATCTCAGTCATGGGTTCCCACTATGGTATTAACAGGAGACACTGGGCACTGATTTGGGCCGAACTGGCCTGTCTCCCAGTAACTCAGCATTACTGTGGAAAACTGCACCTGCTCTCCAGCAGGATGGATTAGAAATGCCCACAGGGATTGGGCACAAAATGATTCTATGATGGCTACTAGAAAACCAACCTTGTGGGATAACTCAGCAATGCACACAAACGGATACTAATACACGACATAAAATGTGCATATAAACATAACAAATCTTAAGAGTGAGGGTTAGCAGAATACAAAATATATATATTCAATAACGAAGAGTAACAAACCAAGAGAGACATTCATTCAGTATACCATTCATTTATACCATTTCGTTAATGAGCTTTAATTACAACTTCTACACTAGATACTCAAAGGCAAGTACATCACTCATAGGAGGTAAATTGATATCAACTGGGGTTGAGGTAACAATTGAATTCTCGAGCTGTAATGTATAATGTTGAATGAACTCATCCAATCTGTGTGGATTCAGATCTCCCGCGGACACAAGGGAACTGGGACAAGCTGTTCCTGCGTCCAATCGGAATCCTCTGGCTCGGTGCCAGGCAGTCCTGTTTCGGCGTGAAGTGGGAGAGAAGGAGGGAGAGATTCCTACTGCGGCGCACTGGCAGTGACTCTCTGAAGACCAGCTAGTTAGTCCTGGCTGAACTAGCAAGAGTTTGTGCACATGAAAAGTGACAGTGGGTCCAAGCAAGACCCACTCTTAAACGGGAAGAAGACCGACCGTAGTTCACTCATTGATCAGGCGAGCATTCTATGGTTACGCACGGGCGACCTCCGGTCTCGACTCTTAGAACAAAGTAAATTCTGGCCGTCACGTGATTGTCCGAGATGAGTCAAATGTCCTGGAGGGGCACCTTCTGGGCCCTGTGCTGCCTTCTTTATCTGGAGGAATGGTCGTTCATTGGTTGAAAGTTTCGCAGGCATTCGAGACCCACATGGGGTTACCCTGCCCTACCAGTTCCTGGCTGATCGAGGTGGAGGATGAGTAACAGTGCTCCCTGACATTAGGGTTGTAAACAACCTAGGGAGACTCTACCAAGGAATCTCCCAGACAGTAAGGCACCAGAGATGACCATTTATTAGGGTGGCTGGAGAATCTCAGCCTTGGGAGTTGTTCCTTATCAGGAAACTCTATCAGATAGAAAAACACCTTAAATCTGAACCAAATGGAATGGCCTCTCACTTTGTGTCCAGCACCACTGAGATGAGGGAGAGAGGGACTGGGAAGGGAGCAGCAAACTTAATTCCTGTATTATTAATAAGCCTTGCCGCTACAACTCTGTGTTGTTGCTTGTTCTGAGTTGCTCTACAGTTTTTCAAGTTCTATTACCGTAACAACCATTAGCATCGAGTCAGCTCATGCAAGCAAAAGGCATCAGTACAATATACTACAGTACAAACATAAAACCAATAATAACATTCCCACATCACATATTACCCTAACACACTCCAGTAATAATGTATTTATTTAATCTACATTATAGAACTGTGTTCACATACCTCACAGTCTCCGGGCAGGTGCTGTTACAGAAGGTGCACTCCTTATCTTAACAGACCTAAGTGTTTACTAGTGAGGAGGAGAGTAAACATACTGTAGGCTGGGCAGGGTGGGAGCAGTCAGGGAGGATCTTTAGAGCTTTGTGTTTCAGTCTAGAGAAGTGGAGTGAATCCACAAAGGGAAGGTGAGTTTTAGAGGTGATATACTCCCTTCTCTAGCTGTTCCATTTACTCTCCCTGCTGACTAACTCATCGGTGTTTGTGATGAGCCCTTGAGAGCAGTATTATCAGCGAACGTGAACATTTTGTGAAATTCAGTCACTTGTATACATTGAATAAAGCACTGAGGAGCACTGGTGCTCTGGGTGAGAGACTGAGTGATGGTATCCTTCAGCTTCACCACTACTTCCTATCAGAGAGGAAGTCCAGTAACCAATTATGCAAATTAAGATTAATACTCATCTCGGCCAGTTTATCAAAAAACTTGAGAGGGATGATCGTGCTAAAATCTGAACTTTTAATTCTGTTAAAAGCAGAACAACAAAGTGGAAGCAAAACAGAACTATAATGAACAAGCAGGATGCAGACATTCGTGGTCGGTGATTCTAGAAATGTACTGAAATACATCATGGAGCCAAAGGAAGACTGCATCATCCACTGACCTGGGTCCAGGCAAACTGACGTGGGTCCTAGTGCTCTTTGCACAGAAAAGTGTCTATGATTTGCTCAATTAACTCCATGATAACAGATGTCGAGGCTACCAGTCTGTAGTCATTGAGGCGGTTCACAATGCATTTCTTAGATTCCACTACTATATAAAGGAACAAGTAATAGGTTTATTCCATGCTGAAACAAGAATAAAGAAAACACAACGTTTTGGCTGTGGAGCCTTCTTCAGGTTTTTTTCTCTTTTTTTTTTAGAAAATAAACTTTGAAAAAGGAATCCCGCGTGAGTCCCTCCTGCGTACCGAGGGACGACCAGTTGTAAAGCCGCCAGTCCCGGACAGTAGTGTGAAACCAGCAACTTTAAGCGACACTAACTTGCTTCCTATTGGCTGTACCTTTCAAAATAAATATACCTTAAAATAAATAGATCTTTCAAAATCCAAATAAAAGTGCCCCTTAAAACATTCTTCTGAAAAATAGAAAAATAACAATCTGTGTATCCTCATAACTGGGTGGAAAGTGATAAACAGACCCACAGCTACTAGGAAATTACCGTTCTTCATTCACTTTTGCTAATTCTTTTGGCGTTTTTATATCACTTCCTCTTTGTAAATTAGCACAGTGCTGTGCAGTGCTAGACAGCGAAAAGTCTCATTCCTGACTCCACATTCCGTTACTTCTGGGCCCTTTAACTTCAGAGTCTCAAGTTCACCCTATTCTTCCTGTTGTCCTCACTGCTAGGACCCTGCTGCTCCCAGACTTCAACACAGAGCCTCCTGCTACTACTCCATCAGGTCACTGTTTCACACACAATCAGTACCTCAGACTCCCAGGTCTGCCTCCAGCCCTGATGTCCTCTTCCCAAAACCACCAGGTTGGGTTACACAAATACACACTACCTACATCACCAAGTCTATTTGGCACTACACACCGTGCCGAGACCCAACACACTGTCCCTTTCTAACACACACTCAAAACCTCTCTTGTGCCTCACTCACGCCCTTAGGTTGTGAATTCACAGCTGCCAGCGCACCTCAAATTGTGTCCTGCCATCACTATGTTACACCATGCAGCCACCAGCACACCTCACTGTGCCCAGCCACCACTGATCTATTTCCCAGAGGGTGCAGCAAGATAGACCCCACTCAATTCCCTGATACCAATGTATTGTTACGGGGAGGGTCCCTCTACCACAAAACCCACTCTGGTCCACACACACTAACTCACTAATCAAATCACAACTCACTCATACAGCGGACAAGACACTCACACACTAGCAGGATGCTGTCCCTTTAAATCTTTAGACGATCTCATAAACCTCTGCTTCTTCTGTCAGTCTCCTCACAGACTGACGTTTTCACTCTCGCAGGCCATTCCTCTCACAATCCCCTCCGGAATTGTTGTTCTTCTCCAGCCCCTCACGGGGTTACTACAGCGGCTAATCAAGACTTTGCTCACTCATACTGTACTGTACATGGCGGCACGCCCTTCTAACATCACCCCGACTAGTAGCATCTCACACCCGCTACTGTCCTGCTTCAGCCTGGCTCTCACAGCAGAGCCTCCACATTTGTTCTCTCACCACTGCAGCCTCAGCAAGGCCAAGTTTCTGCTGGATCTTTCCCCCTTTAAACCACATCTACACCTGCCGTTCATTTACTTAATCATGTCAGGTATGTTTTCCACGGCAATGAGTCTTCTTTAATCCAGGGCTCCGCCCCCCACACCAGACACTCCCTGCATTGTACCACAACATGTTTATGGTAGTTGTAGTTCTTAAGCCAGCGCTATTTCTGGTAACGATCAGAGCCAGTTTTTATACCCGGCTGCCCTTAAAATAGGGTTGCACATAGGGACATAAATGGTGTGTGTCAGAAACAGAGATCTCCAGTGCCCAAATATTGTGAACCCATGGGAGGCATTGCTACTGTTCATCCTTTTCAGAGGGTTGTAGATAAGGGTAAGTGCAATGTACTTGTGGTGGAGGACTACTTTACAAAGTTTGGTAATCTTTATGCTCTTCCTGACCAAAAGTCTACCACAGTAGTTAAATGATATTACCACTATATCAGTGAAACAAAACATACCTACCAGGGCAGGCGGTGTGAGTCTGGTCTGACATGCTAAGAAATTTGGGCATCAAAAAGACACATACGTCACCATATATTGCAAAGTCAGATGACATAGTTGGATGATTTAATATGGCCCCTGTTGTTTTGTTAACAACACCTCAACACATGCTAGTACTGGATATACACCCTACTTCCTCAGACATGACACGAGGCTAGGATACCTTCGAATGTCCACATTGGTCTACCTTCCCTGGGTGATCATTTCCAGAATGCTGAGTTGACTGGAGACTACCTTTGACTTTACGAAATAATTTTATTGCAAGTGATGATGCACAAGTCTGAATGCATCATGAACCCTACAGTATGGGGGTTAAGTATGGCTGAGTATTTGCTTCAGACAGCAAATTCAAACTTGCTCCTCACTGCAGGGGGCTGTACCAGATACAGCATCGCTCGGACCTGGGGGATTGTGAAGCTTCCTATCAGATTCCCTGCACTCTAGGCCCCGATAGCTCTGCTCAGGACGTACACTACAACAAGCTCAGACCATACACATTACCCTTGTCTCCAATGTCTGAGATCGGACCTTTTGACCTTTTATCATCATCTCCCCCGCCCAGCCTGCACTCTTGGATGGGACCCTGCTCAGACATGCCTGTGTCAAATGTCTCAGCAATCAATGATTCAACACAGGACACAACAGCTACTGGACTGTTGGGGCGACAGGCCTGTCACTGGCTGACCTGCCTCATACACTCTTTCAGATTGGCAGATTGGAGGATCTGCGGGCCTCTTAGACTGCCTCACCATTTGAAGGATTTTGTGATTTGATTGTTGACTTCATGTAGGTTTCAAGCAATTTACAGTGTGTCTAAAAATTAGGGTGACTAGATGTCCTCTTTTTCCCGGACATGTCCTCTTTTTTGAGACCTAAAATATCGGTCCGGCGGGAACTTATAAAGTTTTGTTTTGCTTGTTACTCAGACTGTGTAAACAAAAATAAGCCTTCATATTTTCATTTGTTCCATGCATTACCGGTAGATGTTTTGAACTTACTGTACATGCAGCGTATGCAGCATACCTGTAGCTTGGAACTGTGTGTACTGCATAGCAGACATTGCTAGGAAACGCAGAGGGGTTGATTTAAAAAACCATTGCAACTGCATTGTAGTTTGACCTAGTTCACAGCTTGGAGGATTGGGCAGAGCTGTGCTATGATTGAAGACTAGATCATAAGTACAAAAGACGCCCAAACAAAAGGGTAAATTTACAGATGAGTTAAAAAATAAATACCCATGTTTTCAACCTGGACGTGATGAGTGGGAAGCCGAATGTATTATCTGTAGAGCTGGCACGTAGGTGTCAGTAGCAAATAAAAGCGTTAACGACTTAGAAGCCCACGTTCACTTTACAAAGCACAAAACTGCTGTTAACGGAGAGAGCCCGTCAGCAAAAGTGACAGACTATTTTGTAAGACCAGGTAAAACAAAGGATGCTGTAACTGCAGCTGAAGGTGTTTTGGCATTTCACATGGTTAAGCATCACAATTGTTACAGAACAATGGATTGTACACCTGCCTTGATCAAGAAGACATTCCCAGATTCTGACAAGGCCCGAAAATTGTCAGCAATCATTAATGCTGTGTTGAAACTGCACTCTCTTGAAACAGCTCTAAAAGCACTTATAAGATACAGATGCAGCCATTCAAAGTGCGCGGCACAAACACGTACCGCAGGCATTTCCCTACGTCATAATGCGTCATACCGCGGTATGTGATTGGTTGGCCAAAATGACCGACAGGAGCACTCGTGGTGCGTTGGTCGGTCGTGGAAAGATTTAATCATTTAATGTCTTTGCTGTGCACGTTTTAGTATTGAATATTTATATGGAATTTTACCACTGAAGGGAAATTTTAGTAGCTGAGCATAAAAAGAATAGGAGCGTAACGCATCTAAAGTTCATAAACGATATTAATTTGGAACATAAACATTATGTAAACTGTAGAAAAAATACACACCAGTATTCCATTTCTCACTAAACATTTTAAGCATCAAAGTCTTACATGTGGTTATTTTGGAAACGTTTTTACGTGCTCCTTGCTCCTTCTGACCATGTCACTGTACGTTTAAAAGCATACTTTTAGAATTTGATTAATAGGGAATATAATATGGAATTGCATATCTAAAGAAATAACGGTATAACTATATTCATGCACTGTTGCACAAACAGTAGTATAAGACTTTCCATTGAGATGTACTTGTCACATGCCTGCCTTGGTGGTGTAATAGCTTGTGACTGACTTGTAATCCTGACATTGAGTGTTCAAACCCAGGTGTCACCATCAGTTTTCTTTTAACATATAAAAATTTCTTTGAAAAACTAAAATAGCTAATATTATTGCCATTATATTGACATTTTTTATATTTCTAAATATCACATGTTCATACTGTATGTACACAGCGATAGGGCGCAAATTCACGTGATCCCTATTAATAAAGGGTATTAAGGGTATTAAGATCCCTTTAGATCTCCCTTCAGATTTAAAAGGTTATTAATAATATCTTCGGTGTTGCATCTTCCCAGTTTAGCTGATCTTTTGCTGCCCGCGCATGCTTACACAGCTCCCTGGGTAAACTATCATGCTTGACTGAGAAAACTTTAGAGAACTTAACATTTTTATTATCAACAAATTGTAAATACGACGTTTACATTGGCGTTATTAATTTTTCACTTGAGTGTATGGAGGAGTGTCAGCTGTCAATGAGAGCAAACCCCCCCTCTTAGGCTGGGCAAACAATTTTTTTAATTTTTAAAAAAGAAATAAAAAAACAGATATAATGATATAAACATTTACTGCAATACAATACTGATACGTTTTGGCTGTGAAGCCTTCTTCATGTGTGAGGCTGAAACGCTTGGAATTTGTAATTTAGGGTGCTCTGGACGTGTTAAACTTTAATGCAGGAAAAATGTATTTCCCAGAAGCCACAGTAAACTGATTCTTATGGAATGTGTTTTCTTTCTTCTTTTTACAGCATGGAATAAACCTATTACTCTTATTCTATTACCTACAGATGCAGCCATTCAAAATGCGCGGTCGATACCGCATTATTTTCCGGTACGCTGTACGCAGTCTACCGCAAGTTACCGTTAAATACCGCAAGTTACCGGTAAATACCGCTAGCAAAATAATAGTATCCGGAATTTCCGCAAGGTGGAGCTAATAAAGCTCAACCTCTCGTGTTTGAGCTGTAGCCATCAAAGTCTTTAACGAAGATATTACTAATAGTATTAATAATAAATGACCTTGGACAAGCTGTAAACTCAAAGTATTGCCCTGGTCCACATTCTTTTTTTCATTGACCGTCTTTGTAAAAGTAACACCACAGCATTTCGCAATCATGCATTTTTTTCCAATCATGCAAAGTACAGTAATTTTTGAGAATCGATTCACCATGCCTTACACATGCTCATAAAAGAGATTGATTTAGGAACATAAACATATTACTGTATGCAAACTGTACTGAATACAGTATGTATATGTATATTTAATGTCTTAACTGTGCCCATTTAAATATTGAATATTTATATGGAATTTTACCACTGAAGGGAAATCTTAGTGCCTGAGCATAAAAAGAATAGGAGCATACTGCAACGCGTGTGAAGGCCATAAACGATATTAATTTTGGAACATAAACATACAGTATATGGCTGGTCTCAGTACTTTAAAGAAAACATACACGAAACATGGTTTCATTATGACCAGAATCGGTCTTGAGATATTTTTAACTTGATTTACAGTATTTGAGAGGTATGTCTTGACACCGATACTACGTAAATACTGCTCACGTACTGTATATGTTTCTAGGTTTATATTATGCATTTCATACGGTCAAATTACTTTTGAGGAACTGATAAGAAGCGCGAAACGGTATGTCCAGGGCGTTTTAGTTTCGTTTTGTGCGGCGACTGCTTTAACTATATCGCCGTGGATTGATTAGAGATATCAAGTACATACAAGTCAATTTTTAAATGTTGTAGTTTGTCTTGTAAAAATGTTACGAGTACATCATCTGTCAACAATTACACAGGTTCTGTTTCCATATTGCGGATTTTGGTTACGTAATATTATTTTCTAATTTAACGTTGTGAATATATGATTTGGGCAAACAGAGCCGCAAAGAAGTACATTATGGGTTGTTGTTTTTTTTGCAGTTTTATCTAGAACAAGCAGTGCTTAAACCTTTGTCTGATTCTTGTGAAACTATCCACACGACAGTTACCCACAGTAGGAGTTGACTTCAGTGATGTCACTGATGGGATGTTTCTAAAAATCCATCCTCTGTAAAACGTCTTCTCTAGTTGTCCTGCATATGTATTCGCTAATGAAGCTGTGTGTTCTGACCCTGGATCTCTACATTTCTGTATGAACCAGCTTAGAGGGCTAAAGACAGCTTGTGTTTAAATTGAGTGTAAGGTAATTTATGCTTCTAAAGTCATGGTCAGCATTTATTATTGTACTGTGCTGTAAACTTGTTCTGTGCCTAGTCACATTATTTTATAGCGTTTTTATAGTGTTATCAAATCTGGTGGCGCTGTGTGTTAGTTTCCTGACTCCCATGTCACATGGTCTGTGATTGAATCCCATGGAACTACTGTACAGTATCACTATTTTTTAACAAACATTTCTTTGAAAAAATGAAGCGTTTCCCTTGGTCAGAGATTAAATAAAACCTCACTCGCACCAAACAAAATTATATTTCTAAATATCACAACATGATCGAATTTAAGTCTTTTTAATAACAATGAATAGTCACCTATGCGTTACAAAATAAACATTTATATTGATTTGAATCGCGTTTTGATTTAAATCGTAAACGCGTGTTTAAATATATGTGTTTAAAGGCGATTTACTGTATAAAAGCACTGATTCTTATGGAGTGTGTTCCGCCGGGGATTCAAAAAATTTATTTTTTTTAATCGCGTATCTAAGGAAAATTGCAGTATAACTTTGTTAATGCACAAACAGTGGCATGTTACATTATAATTTGGGTGTCTCCCCTTGCCAGAAAGCTCTAAATTGCATTTTGAGTGCGGTTTTTGACTTTTTCTAAATTGCAACCCATAAATAAAGCTGATAAAGCTTAGACTAACTGTATTCTAAACTGTATTACAACGTAAATTGCAAAAATGCACTTGGAATCTGTCCAAGCCCTCCTACGAAAATTATTTAAACTGCGACACTGATCATTCATCTCTAAATAAACTTTATTTTATATAGCGTTTTAGGCGAATAGGTAATTAGATTGCTCATAAACCTAATCGCTTTTTCTACATAAACACAGCGTGATTGCTCTCTGAAAATGCTTTTCCTTTATATTTAGGCTCAGATTTCAACTATAGATCGCATTTTTATAAACTTTCTTGGAAAAATGTATTTTATGTAAACCATGTTTGCTATTAATTCATTTAGGGCTAAAATACGTTCATTGTCTTCCTATCGAGTCGAGTTGACATTAGAAGCTTGCCACTCCCGGACTGTTACACCAACGCATTAGCATGTTAAAGCGACTTAATTGAGGTGCCCAGCTACCAGTTAACACTGTACTTCCTACTTTAAAAATACTTGTGAAACCGGTTTAATTCGTCACAGCCAGCTCTCCTGCAGAGAGGGGGTTGTACTCGTAAAGTAGAAGCAGGCGAGATTTCCAGCGAAAGACACCTCCCCCCCTCAAAAACCCAGTAAGCAGCAAGGCTTTATGTTGAAAATTGAGGTGGATTTTGTTTATGATAAAGAGGAGAAACTGGGATGGGAGGTGGGTTTGGTTTTGCATAAGGGGCGGGATTATGATAATTGGAAGAATTTACGAGAGTATAATGGTTTGATATATTTGATTTTGTATTGTGGTCGTTATCTATGTTTTGGTTGGTATTATGTTTATATGGTTGTTTTTGTTGGTTGGTTGTTATTATGGTTATTAATAATACGATCTATAGTTGAAATCTGAGCCTAAATAAAAAGAAAAAGCAAGTGATTAGGTTTATGAGCAATCTAATTACTTATTCGTTTAAAACGCTATATAAAATAGTTTATTATTAATTTGCTGGACAGAGCGGTGAACATTATTATGCATAAGAGAAAGATAACGATCCTGATCAGTTTAGAAATCTGTGTACGCTGTAAGGTTTTTACTTCTTAAACTTTTAAAATACACGTTTCGAATAGAAAGAAATCCTCTTCCTGGTACAGTCGCATGAAGAGACAGGCGAAACAGCCCTACACAGCCCTGTCGCAGTACACGAATATAATCATATCGTTATTAAATTCTTTAGATACGCGATTCCATATTATATTAGCAGAAAAGCTTAAACTACCACTTTTTCACACGCTATTTCACATGTTAGTTAAATTTAATTTATTTATATATTATATATTTATATCTCTGACCAAGGGAAACGTCTCATTTGTTCAAAGAAATGTTTGTTCACAACGGCGACTGTCAGAAGATAGGACACAGCGGCTCAGACACCCGCTGAATGGAAAAGGGGCACTTTAATGTTCTGTATGGCTAATACTAAAGCCAATACTAATATTCAATACTTTAATATCCTTTTCTGTATGTTTAACAATAGTGGGTACTGGCCTAATTCGTCCCTGCTCCCGTTGTTAGGTGTTAATGTGTTGTTAAGTGTGAATTTGTAGCTGTTTCCCTGGGGTCTGGCTTTTTTTCTGGAAAACCATAACTGGTCTTGTCCAGATTGACTGTCGGCGCCCAGGTCTGACAGTGCTGCTCCAGCAGTGCCAGGTTCTGGCCTAGCCTCTGTTCTGTGGGCGACAGCGGGACCAGGTCGTCTGCACAGAGCAGGAACTCGATTTCCATAATTAATGCAGATCAGTAAATCAAGGGACAAAACAATTATTGCGCCCGGGTCCTCAATGGGCTTTGACGTGCTAATGCGTTGGTTTAACAGTCCGGGTGTGGCAAGCCTCTAATGTCTCCCGACTTTGAAAACCAAGTAATAACTTAACTATATGTGCAAACGTTTCATATGTTGCTGTTGTGGATGCCTGTGGAGTGTATCTTATTTGCCGCATGCCCTCCCCCCCTCTTTCCCTCAATTCAATTCAATTCAAGGTGTTTTATTAGCATGGCAGATGGGTTCAATCAGTGTTGGGTATTTACTTTGCTTTGAGATTCCACTTTTAAAGTTGATATATACATTTTTTACTAAAATAAATTGATATCTTTGTCTTCTAAGCTCTCTGTGTACAGTGGAGCCTCCTGTCCAGCCAGCACATGTCCACAGACATTCACAACAGCGACATATCATAAAACGTTTGTACATATAGTGTGCAAAAATGCACTTTATTTACTAAAAATAAGACAGAGATACTGTATCAATTTATGTTGCATTAGCCTGATTATGATTAAAAAACACATATAATTAAACCCGATTTAAATCAATATAAATGTTTATATTGTATCGCATACTGTCCAGCCTCCATTTCTCTATAAAAATTTACTCTATTACACACACACACAATAGAAGCAGGAAGCAGAAGCATGGACCGTTGTCAGAAGGGAAGAAGGTGACTATTCATTGTTATCAAAAATGACTTAGAATCGATCATGTTGCGATATTTTGAAATATAAAAGTCAATTGATTGTCCATAATATCGCTATTCTATTTTTTTGAAGAAATGTTTGTTAAAAGAAAAGTCCAGCACCAGCTGGATGTGAACACACAACCTGCAAGTTGTTAATCAGGCACGTAGACCAGTAGGCTACAAGACAACTCGCATGAACAGGGAGGCGAAACAGCCCTACACAGCCCTGTTGCAGTACACGAACATAATCATATCGTTATTAAATTCTTTAGATACGCGATTCCATATTATATTAGCGGAAAAGCTTAAAACTACCACTTTTTCACACGCTATTTCACATGCTAGTTAAATACTTCGATGCTTGAAATGTTTAGGGAGAAATTGAATACCGGTGTGTATTTTTCCTTTAAAGTACCGATTCCTGGAATCTGACTGGCTGACACCCTTCTGAAGTGGTTCCATAAAATCTGGAATAAGGAAAAGAAAGCATTGATAAAAAAAGCCTGGATTCTCATGTATCTCATACAAGTATCTTTTAATACAGTCTTTGCTGTGCTCTTGAGGATCCTTGTGATGTTTTGAGCTCTAGTTGAATGATAAGTGTCGCATTTTAAATCATTTTCGTAGTTAGAAATTATGAAACGCCCTGTTAAAAGCAAGGGAGTTTTTATGCCCGTTGAAGTAAAACAAAATGCCTGACAAAGTATGGCTTGGACAGATTCCAAGTGCTTGTACAAATGTGCTAAAGAAATTATACTTTGAGTATACAGCTTGTCCAAAGTCATTCATTATTAATACTATTAGTAATATCTTCGGTAAAGGCTTTGATGCATAAATATTTCTGATAAAGGTAGGTTGTGTACTTTTGTCCAGCTGAGCAATCTTGCTTTCATAAAATATATACGCGATTCAATATTATATTCCCTTTTAATCAAATTCTAAAAGTATGCCTGTTGACTCCGGTATCTCTTTAGTTAACGACTTCGATGATTAAAATGTTTAGGGAGAAATGGAATACTGGTGTGTATTTTTTCTTTAAAGTACCAAGACCAGCCAAATACTGTATGTTTATGTTCCAAAATTAATATCGTTTATGGCCTTCACACGCGTTACAGTATGCTCCTATTTTTTTTATGCTCAGCTACTAAGATTTCCTTTCAGTGGTAAAATTCAATATCTACAACGGGCACAGCAAAGACGTTTACTGTAAGTCTTTCTACGACAGACCAACGGACCACGAGTGCCCCTGTCGGTCAACCAATCACGTACTGCGGTGCCTCGCGTCATCTTGCGTCACAATGCGCGACACCACCTGCAGTACGTGTCTGTAACGCGCACTTTGAATGGCTGCATCTGTATTACCTATTATTTTTATGGAAGCCTGTTTCTGCCAGGGAGTAAAAAAAAACACACACTTTTTCATTGACAAAAAGTAACGCCACACTCTCTTGTTTAAAGCACCACGTCTCTTCCCGTTAAAAAGAGGGGACACTTTACACTTTCACTCTTCAGTTCACAGAGAAATGTCACCAGAGCCCCCCCGCCAAAAGCCCTTTTTTTTTTGCTTACAGTAGTACTTCTCACATTAAGAAAGTTAGGTGTTAGCATAAACTATTAGTAAGAGGCTCTGGTGAAATTTCTCTGTGAACTGAGGAGTTAAAGTGTAAATTGTCTCCTCCTTTTAACGGGAAGAAAGGTGATGCTTTAAACAAGAGAGTGTGGCCTCATGTAGGTTATTGCTGGGAAGAGAGGGAGAGAGTTACAAACTGTAGGTGATTGCATAGGCACAACAAGTGCAGCTGATAAGTATCTCCTACTGCAGCTATGCCTACTAAACACCCTGCAAAGATGCCATCCTGTCACAAACCTATCCTTTTAGAATAGGTCCACCTAGCACTAAAATTCAGAACAGCATGTACCATTAAAGGTGTTGGAGTCTTGATGAATCCCTCCCATTGAAAAATGGTCCAACACCAGTATCAACTCAAGGTAATTGTGGAGTGCTCCCATATACACTTAAATGTCGGGGTACTCCTTTGCAATTATGCTTCAGTTCTGTACCAAGTGCAACACTTTTTGACAGAGAAAAGCCACCAGGTGCTGCTATAACAGACATGCAATAGCTTTTAATAAGGCAAAAATTAACTATTCTATGACACCTAATGTTATAGAGGACTAGAGCCTTACTTTTTATTAGAATGGTTCCCCAAAACACAGGACACTTCAATTGGGTGAACAACAATAGTATCAATGACAATGAAAGGACAGAGTATTCAAACCTACCGTGTTTGTTTTCTACAGCAAATATATACATACAGAGAAAATTTTGGATATATTATGCAGTAGTCTTCTCTTTCACTTGGCATTTCAACTAAAATAAAATGCATTCACTACAAAAGGGATAACATACATTTCCTTTTGTGAATGAAAAGACTGTAGGATAAAGACTTCACAACAAGAAAATGAGAAATTTACATAATAAGAGCAAGTACAGATGCAGCCATTCAAAATGAGCGGTAAAAACCCGCGGTACAGTAACCAACCCGCAGGGCACCATAGGGCACCGCGGTAAGTGATTGGCTGGCCAAAATGACCGACAGGGGCACTCGTGGTGCATTGGTTGGTAGTGAAAAGATTTAATCATTTAATGTCTTTACTGTGCACATTTCAATCCGCTTAGTTTTGAATATTTATATGGAATTTTACCACTAAAGGGAAATTTTAGTAGCTGAGCATAAAAAGAAGAGGAGCATAACGCATCTGAAGGTCATAAACGATATTAATTTAGGAACATAAACATTACTGTATGTACATAAACTGTACTGTGTATGGCTGGTCTTGATAGTTTAAAGAAAAAATACACACCAGTCTTCCATTTCTCCCTAAACATTTTAAGCATGAAAGTTTTATGAAACGGTACCCAAATATGTGATTGCTGTATAGAATGAATTTTAATTTTTAAAAATTATTTAACACGAAAATTAAGCTGTTTACATCTTCTGCCTGAGAACAGTCACCCGTTGCTACCCAACACAGAAACACAGCCACTAACTAGCAAAGAGAGGACATTAGCTAGCCAATATGATATGAAATATGAAATAATAATATGAAATAAATGATTATTTTGTTTATTTCTTTTGCACATTTATTTGAACATTTCCATCGATTGTACAAGCACTTGGAAACTGTCCAATCCCTAGTTCATCAAGCATTTACCGGTCTGGTGCCGGTCTGTGTCTTCTAGGATATAATGCCAGCGAACTCTTGTTTTTATGTCCACTATAACTACGCTGGGCAAACGTTCCGAGGTCAAATTCTTCCAGCACGGGGGTACCTTTAAAGCGGAGACGACGGCACCGACATTTTTTGGCGCCTTCTCTTTAAAGCCCTGGCCAAATATGAAGACAGTACGTACAGTTATAATTCAAACGGAATTAAAAACTACACATCCCAGTTACCATGGTGGTGCTTGTGATCATTGCGTTTAACCAACGAAACAGGGCGAAAAATCAGTCACATGACTTTGGGGCAGAGTTTCAAAAGCTTAACCTATCAGCAACAAAGCGAAATTTACACGATAGGCTACCTCAAACTGTCAGTTACACGACTGTGTATGTCGCTTAAGCCACTCCTATTTGGCATTTTAGTTATGGAGGCGAGAAGACGCCCCCCCCCCCTCTCTGGGTGTCTGATTTGCCGCCATCTTTAACTGTTCGGTGTCCGAATCGGAGTAGCTACGTGTACGAAATAAAGTTAATCCCAACTACAAAACATATATTTTTGTGGTAAGAGGGCGCAAAACATCAGTATTTACTGCTATTAATTACTGTACGATTTATAGTTGAAATCTGAGCCTAGATATAAAGTTAGATATAAAGTTAAAATCTCGACAAAGCAATGTAGGAAATACAGAGAAAATAAATCCTTTCTGACATCTAAAATCAGTTTCGATCAAGGTCTCTAAAACGAACAAGAAAAAGAGGATTTTCGGAGGGCAATTACGCTGTGTTTATATAGAATAACTGATTTATGAGCAATCTAATTTCTTGTTCGTTTAAAACAGTGAAATGTCAGCTGCAAAAGATCGCAGCAGAAACAGCACTCTCTGCCTGTCATAGACGTTCAGGAAAGGCTGAATGAAGTCATGTCAAGTACAATAATTCGGTGATCAATAATAACAGTTGTAGGACAGAATATAAGGAGGATAAGGATTTTGAAGTTGACTCGAAATCTGATAGGTAACCAGTGCAAGGACTTGAAAACAGGTGTAATGCATCCCTGATAGGATTCTTGCTGTCATATTCTGAACATACTGAAGATTGCTCAGTGTGGATTTAATTTCCCCAGTGAACAGGATGTGCATTTATTAATTCTAGAAAAAAAGCCTTTCTTGATTTCTCTAGTTCCCTTTAAAATAAACTATTATTCCACAATGCAGAGTATTACATGGCCAGTATTTACACATGATATTTGTGATTTAAAGAAATTAACACAAGCAGCTTTTGGAGATTAAAGTGTTAGCTGATTTATTGCAGGATAAAAGACTAGAGATGTTGGCAAGAAGAAGATAATTTGGGGAAAGCTGAGGAATACATTTATAACAAGATCACTTCCTAATGGGGTTAGGCATACTTTTGATGAAGATGATGAAGTTAACAGACTATATGTTTACATAGATACTGAAATAAGGATTGTATTTTAGATTATGTGTAGTTGCTGGCATTGAACTGTGTGTTGGATGCACATGAATTGAAGGAATGGGCAAACATAGCTGATGCGGATCCACAGAGCCAGCATATTAAGATGTTTATAATTAGAGGCAATTTGTTTAAATAACTAGGTATGGATACTGATGTGCAAGAGAGGTGGAAAGGCTGTTTCCTTAAGCCAGCACCATAAAATATTTTATTCTCATTGAGATGGTGCCATTTCATAGTGGGTTTCTAACACTGTGTATAGCTCCATCCACACAGTGCCTTTACTTCCATCCATTTCTAATCTCTTTATCCAGTACAGAGGATTTGGAGCCTATCCCAGTAAGCAACGGACACAAGGCAGAATACACCCTGGACATAGCGCCAGTCCATCACAGGACAGACAGACACAAACACACACACACCAGGGTCAGTTTTCCCATAAACCAATTAACTTACCAGTATGTTTTGGAGTGTGAGAGGGAGTCATATCACACATATGGAGAAAAACCATGTAACCCAGAGAGAACATGTAAACCCCACACACACAGGATGGCAGGAATTGAACCTAGGACCCCAGTGCTGCAAGATAGCAATGCTAACCACTTCGCCACCATTATAAATGGATGGATATCTTAGTTATCTTTCTAGTTCACAGGTTTGCATGCATAATTTAATTTTGAAAGCCACTGAGACATCAGGTACTACTGTTGTATTTATGAAAAAGAAACAAAACAAAAAACATACTAACAACTGTGCCATCCTACTCCTTAGTTAATACATTTTATTATTCATAAACAGTTAACGTTGTTAGCAAAATATTTTGAATTATATTTAACCCTATTTTTTCTTTAGTTTTGTATTTAACTTATTATATGATAGTCAGACTTAATGTATATTTGAACAATGAAAATATATTTTTACAAGATGCGGGGGAAAGTGCAACAGCTTATTACAGTGCTAAATTTAATATTATTGATTGCTAATAGTTTATGCTAACACCTAACTTTCTTAATTAGATGTATTTAAAACAGTGAACTAAGTGTAACATACTATTCAGAAATACAATCGAAAATAGTTTTGTGGTGTTTGTATGGATGAAACGTTTCTAAAATGTATAACGTAACAAAATTAAAGACGATTAAAATCTGTAATCTTTCCACTTGTAATGTCATTAGACAGAACAACACGTTTCTGGTTTGTTTTAATTAGTTAGTATTAGTTAGTAGTTAGTAGTTTTAATTTAATTAGTATTGCAATTCGCACTGATTCCCTTGCGAAGATATGGACTTAAGAATATTCGTGCCTGGTCAAAAAATGGCATTAAGCACTTAAAATTAATATGGTTAATAATAGTAAACTGTAACATGCTGTAACAAGATTGGTTAAACTGCGAAGAAAATTCTTTCAGAGAAAATGTTTCAGGTGTGAAGAACATAGATCTCCAATGCAATTTCAACCAAAGCTGTTCCCACACACCCTGCCCCCACTACCATTAGAATATACACAAAGCACTGAAATCTTTCGAGCTAATGATCAGGTGACCCGAGAGAGAGCGAGAGAAACACCAAGGGGTGCGGAACCAGGGAACTATTTACATGGAAACCGGGCAATCTCCCCAGACTGTCCGCCCGTTTCACTGTTACCTGGATACCTCTTTATTTAGAACTCACTAACACTGATTTTTAGTTTAGAAGGATTCAAGTAGGGTTTTAGATGAAAGGCAGCAACCTTAATCAAGCCCAAATCATAATTGAACCCATTCAAAGCCTACATTACATTTTAGCGTTTCATTCTGAGCAGAAGACCCTCACACCTGAAGAAGGCTTGCGTTTTCTCTCTTCTCTTTTAAGCATGTGTACAATGTGTAATACAATTACAATGTGTAATTACAATGCTGTAATACAATTTGAATCGTATGAGGGGGAGGTGTCTTTCGCTGGAAATCTCGCCTGCTTCTACTTTACGAGTACAACCCCCTCTCTGCCGGAGTGCTGGCTGTGACGAATTAAACCGGTTTCACAGGTTTCAATCACAGACCATGTGACATGGGAGTCAGGAAACTAACACACAGCGCCACCGGATTTGATAACACTATAAAAACGCTATAAAATAATGTGACTAGGCACAGAACAAGTTTACAGCACAGTACAATAATAAAGGTGGGTAGCTGCGTCAGCATGCGTAGGCTGCAAAGGAACAAGTAATAGGTTTATTCCATGCTGAAAAAAAGAAGAAAGAGAACACAACGTTTCGGCCGTGGAGCCTTCTTCAGGTGTGAGCTCACACCTGAAGAAGGCTCCACGGCCGAAACGTTGTGTTCTCTTTCTTCTTTTTTTCAGCATGGAATAAACCTATTACTTGTTCCTGTACAATAATAAATGCTGACCATGACTTTAGAAGCATAAATTGCCTTACACTCAATTTAAACACAAGCTGTCTTTAGCCCTTTAAGCTGGTTCATACAGAAATGTAGAGATCCAGGCTCAGAACACACAGCTTCATTAGCGAATACATATGCAGGACAACTAGAGAAGACGTTTTACAGAGGATGGATTTTTAGAAACATCCCATCAGTGACATCACTGAAGTCAACTCCTAGGTACTGTAACTGTCGTGTGGATAGTTTCACAAGAATCAGACAAAGGTTTAAGCATCGCTTGTTCTAGATAAAACTGCACAAAAAACAACAACAACCCATAATGTACTTCTTTGCGGCTCTGTTTGCCCAAATCATATATTCACAACGTGAAATCTAGAAAATAATATTACGTAACCAAAATCCACAATATGGAAACAGAACCTGTGTAATTGTTGATAGATGATGTACTCGTAACATTTTTTCAAGACGAACTACAACATTTAAAAAATGACTTGTATGTACTTGATATCTCTAATCAATCCACGGGTCCCAGCACAAAACGAAACTAAAACGCATACCGTTTCGCGCTTCTTATTAGTTGCTCAAAAGTAATTTGACCGTGTGAAATGCATAATATAAACCTAGAAACATATACGTGAGCAGTACTTAAGCACTGTAGTATCGGTGTTAAGACATACCTCTCAAATATTGTAAATCAAGTTAAAAATATCTCAAGACCGATTCTGGTCATAATGAAACCATGTTTTGTGTATGTTTTCTTTAAAGTACCGAGACCAGCCATATACTGTATGTTTATGTTCCAAAATTAATATCGTTTATGGCCTTCACACGCGTTGCAGTATGCTCCTATTCTTTTTATGCTCAGCTACTAAGATTTCCCTTCAGTGGTAAAATTAGATATGAATATTCAATACTTAAACGGGCACAGTTAAGACATTAAATATACATATACATACTGTATACAGTACAGTTTTCATACGGTAATATGTTTATGTTCCTAAATCAATCTCTTTTATGAGCATGTGTAAGGCATGGTGAATCGATTCTCAAAAATTACTGTACTTTGCATGATTGGAAACAAATGCGTGATTGCGAAATGCTGTGGTGTTACTTTTACAAAGACGGTCAATGAAAAAAAGAATGTTGACCAGGGCAATACTTTGAGTTTACACTTACAGCTTGTCCAAGGTCATTCATTATTAATACTATTAGTAATATCTTCGTTAAAGACTTTGATGGCCACAGCTCAAACATGAGAGGTTGAGCTTTATTAGCTCCACCTTGCGGAAATTCCGGATACTATTATTTTGCTTGTCGTATTATAGGAGAATTTACGGTAACTCGCGGTATTTACCGGTAGCTTGCGGTAGACTGCGTACAGCGTACCGCAAAATAATGCGGTATCGCCCGCGCATTTTGAATGGCTGCATCTGTACATATCTCTGCACTCTACTAAAGTAAAGACTACATAATCCAATAGTATCCCTCCATCAA